>NC_142935.1:37233732-37263732 GCF_046866305.1 Octopus bimaculoides
ATACATGGAAATAGACACACACATACACAAATATGTGTATGTGTGTATCTGTATCTGTTTATGTATATATATATATGGAATGTATGCATAACACTCTTTGCCCCTTTTGACAGTATACTGTCGTACAATCTCACACGGCTTTCGTGGGTTCACAAATACACAATGGCAGAAATAAAAGTAACATATCAACAAGCGTATTATCTATGCATAGTCTATCTCCAACACAAGTATTAGTTAACACACGTATAAATAATAAAATTTAACTTTACACACCTAAGCTGACCACTATCCTTTGATCATATATGTATGCGTGAATGTATGTATGTATATATGTATGTATGTCATCATCGTGGTCGTTGTCTACGTCGTCGACGTTGTCTTTGCCGTCGTCATTGACGAAGTCGTCATCATCATCATCACCATCACCACGACATAGTCTTCGTCGTCGTCATCATCATCGTCATATTATCGTCATCATCATCATCATCATCATCATCATCATCATCATCATCATCATCATCATCATCATCTTCTCTTTACTGGAACAGCCAGTCCCTGATGTGACGGTGGATGGGTGGGTCTCTGTCAGTCAAGAATCATATTTATCAAACGGATTTCCTGGTCAGTTCCGTAATTAGGTAAACTTTCTCTAGCCAACCTTTTTCTTTATTTTTGATCAACCGAGTTCAGTGTTATCCTTGATTTGAAGGAATTGGAAATCTCCCTCATCATAATATCGAACAGAAGAAACTAATATCCGAAAATGCCTAGATGCAGTTTTGCAATTCCATACTTTAATCTTGTATGTTCCATGCCTCCTCATTACGCACTTGAAGGTATTTTTCACAACTCTTCATAGGGAATTATTGAGTTATCAACTTATGTAATGCGAAGTACATTACAATTTGTTATATTTATACTTTACTCTAATTTAGAATATTGTTGATGACCTATATGCGCACCATATTGGCACACCTATCATCAACTTATATATAGCTTTAGTACCTATGTGCCGGAGTCTAAGCAAATTAATTTATTAATTAGTTGTGCCTTTATATGCACCGTCAATCCCAATCCTATTTATAATTTTATATGCTTCTGCATCATTTCTTTGAACGTATTCAATAATTCACCTACGGCACTATACAACGTTAATTACAGCTTGCTCCTAGTGCAAAGCCAAACTCATTTTACATATTTCTGTATATATAATTATCTATAACTAATTATATAGATGGTAATCAGATCAGTATCTGATAGGATTCTTTTGTAAATCTTCCAAGTTCGAAAATCTCCAGGCAAGAATTTGCAAGTCTTATATATGAAGAAGCGATTTATAACATAAGCAAAATGCCTTATGTTTACAGATTAAAAACGACCTCAGAATTTGTTGGTTCTCTATTTATATTATCCCGGAGGATATATACCGAATCAGACACTGCTGGGTCTGTTCTAGTTGGATTAGAACATAAAGAAATTCAAATGACTATCTCTAAGCATTTTCCTTAGTGAACCATCGGCTCTACATTGACCCACGACTATATTGATGAAGTAATTCACATTTTTCATACTGTAATTATGTGTCATACAAAAATTGTAGTGAAATTGGCTTGGCTCCTGGTCAAAACAAAATCATGACTAATGATCATACGACGGGCATTCTTGAACTAAATGAAAGTAATTAGCAAGTACTGCCTAAATGAAATATTGAGTTCTCACAATGTCATTAGGTAACTAAGTGATACGGGAAGAATCAAAAGCTGTAGATTGTGGGTTCGTATTTTATCCAGTTCAGATTAGATTGAAATGAAAGTAATAAACACTAGGATTTTTAATCATAATTATTTGATGAAGATATTTCTGAATCTTCTCTAACTTGCCTATGTTGGAACTGATATATAGTGAGCTAATAACTAATAGCCAATATATAATATGAAAATAGGAATTAAAAAAAAATAAGTCCAATAAAGTTTCGCAATCTAGACATCCGCCAGTATCTTCCATACAATAGCGTCAACTGACGGCTTTTGGGTAAGCGTGAAGAAAACTAAATCAAAACCTTTCTATTCACTGACAGAACAGAACCGATGACGAGCATTCACAAATGCAGAAATAGCATAAAATTTGATATGCTCAAACAACTACCCACCTACCTACTCACACACACACACATGTATATTCGTCCTGAGATAGTATCTTTTATATATTATTTAAATAATAGAAAAATATTTCGGTTGCACAGAAATTCGTTCAGGAGTGGTGGTAGTATTTATTGTTCGATGACTATTTCTACCAGTTTTGAGCTCCAACAGTTAATTAAGCTTTTAATGATGTATTTGGATTAGGTATGATACATAGATTGCTACTTGAAACTAATAACAATTCTGTTGCATACAACGAAGTTTTATTTACCCGGCCTGCTGATTTCAACATCAGTGATATTCCAGACACCGTTTTCCTCTATCGGCCACGACTAATTTTGAATTATCATACGGACCATAGCGAATAATTGCTACTGATGATGTCCAAGGGACAGAGATGTACATCCAGTAATGCCATCGCAGCCACTGGATGAATTTGGCTGCTGCTGATATATTTTTGCTTTGTCTAACAATACGTCTATAAGAGTGAAATCTCATGGCGTTTACTGCAATTCATTAGGCTTTCTATGATGTATCTGCTTTATGGACGACACACATATTGTTATATAAACACCTTCACTCTGCAAGACACGTTCAATCTCACAATTTGAATTAAATGATAATAGTGCCTCTGTATTTTGCAATCATTAGCTAAAGATCAGTACAAGGATGTAAAAAATAAAATCATCTATTCTGGTGTTAGAATTGTTGAACATTGATAAAAAATCAATTCCTGGTTACTTTAATAGTTTCTTTCCCACGTTCTTTAGTTGTTTGTTTTTTGGCTTCTATTTCTCTACTAAGAAAATTTCCATATTGTTTTTTTTATTTTTGTGGAATTGTCTATCGTTCGACAGTATTATCACCTAAGATTCCTGTTCGGCAATGTCCTGAAGTTTATTAGTCTATAGAAGTAAAACGATGCTGCTGCACATGCAAAACCCCTAACGACATGCAGTTAGTCCTGATCAATTGACGTTGCATAATTTTGGAACAAACTTCCACCTTATAGGAAATTATGACTGAAATAGGAGTTTGAACTCGAATTACTTTTTCATGCACTCGAGAAATAAAAAAATGTAATAAAATCTGATGATAAATTGCAAAGCATTCAAAAACGCACTTAAAAATATAGATTTGGAAAGCAAGCATAAAATTTTAATTTATAAATACAATAAAAGTAATCTATTTCTTATGAACATTTTTACTTTATTAACGAAATTCAACAATACTCCATATGAAAACAACTAATTTATCAAAATGAAGGAAAACAATTTTGTGCAAGTAAAATAAATTTAAATTCAATAAATAAATTATTGCTGCAAATATACATATAAGATATGATCCTTTCCAATATATAAAAGGATAATACAGCCCAGAGTAAATTTATGACACTATAGGGAGAGACAACCAGAATAAGTGCTCTGGCCAATATCCTCTAAATCTAAACATGAATCGCTAACCAATTAGATAGTATCATATCGAAATATATGCCTAAAGCGCTCTCTATATGCTCATCGAATAAATCACTGGAAAGTTAACCGAAGAAATGACAAGATTGCTATGGTAATGTTCCTGAGGTGGAAAAAGATAGGTATAATATTATTAAAGGTCTACATACACTTTATACAAGAATCACCTAAAATGTCAGTAAACATTTTTGGGAAATTTCTGTTGGATTTGAGTAATCGAGTTTTCTTTATGTTACTCATAATTCAATCTAAACACCCAGGATATTGAAATGGTGATAAGTTATTCACTTGAGAACTTATTTACCACAATCTAGATTGTTGGTGTCGAAAGCAAAGTTATTTCCAAGCATAGCCGAACATGCTTCGATGGTATATACATTGTGATGGTCTTGGAAAAACATCCAGGTATTCTGAAAATAATTCTATCTTCAAATAAACGAGCTAACATGACTCCAATATCCACTCTTGAACAAAGCACTAGTTTTCTCTCCGATGTAGAGGAAAACTTATTTATCAGGTCTGTTTACACATGAATAGAAATATCACAAATTCTTTTACATGCACAGCAGTAAGTGTTTCATTCTTCGACAACATGTTAAGTATTCTTACAACAAAGAGCAAATCGAACGACTTGAACAAGAAGCTAATAACGAATAATTGTATATGTTAGTGGAGTAAAGAATAGAACTATGTACAAATATGTACCGCAACTAACCAGAAACTATTGGTTAGAATATATAACAGCACACCGAAATGAGAAATATCTTTTCATCGAGAAGAAACTACAAACATGGAAGCCATAGAAGTTATTTTAGACAGACAATGCAATATATAAATATCAATGCAAGCATAAAACTTGTCAACTTTGTGATTTAAACTCTTACATTAGACACGCTAGTTCCACACTTTCTCGTCTGTTGACCATGCATTTACATGGTGGAGACATTGCACTACATTATAGTTCACTCTTTTCATTTATCTAACCGTCAACATTGATTTTTCGATCTGATTTTGTTTCTTAGCTGTAATTTTGTCGCTATGCTATCTCATTTACTACACTCCCAGCAACTTTTACTTTGTGATTCTCGACTACAATTTGTTTGCTCTTTCATAAAAAAAATTTGGCTCATTTTATATGCATCTCGGTTATTGCATATTTCACATTTATGTGTTGTGTTATGATTTTCTTAATGCGTCTGTTTGAGATTTTCTCTTTTAATCATGTCATCTTTCACTTCTGTTTTCTTTGTCGTTTCGTGGTATGCACACTTTACATATTATATTGCTACATAGTATTATTTTTGTCATGTGGGATCATTATCAATGTCAGTTGTTCGAATTGTGTATTTCAGTGTTGTATTCAATTATTCTTGCTTTCGACAGCTTTTTAAAAGCTCTAATCGCATCGCAATGGTTTATTATCCTTTTTAGATTGGCTGTTGGTTCGATAATTTAATCTGATTTGAACCGTTACGATAAACATGTCCACGTACACTGAATGAAAGAAGCAGCAGGCTTCACAATTTCATTAAGCATTGCACCATGTTTTGTTGATTAATAAATATTCCACTTGTCGATTGGGACAAGAAATAACTCCACTTACCAATTTCTATTGAGATATGTAGATGTTCATGAGAATCCTTTCATATACAGTGAAAAACCTAGTATAAATTCATCATTTCTGTTTGTTGTATCACGATAGCAATCTTTGATCTTTTTAGTACAGATGTCTATTTGAGTAGTCATGTGCCCCTAAAACGCCGGCGATATGTTTCACTTAAAAATAGTTCATTTCAGCATACAAACTTAAGCAACTTGATCATGTAAGAATATAGTTAAACTACAGCAGCTTTTGATGCTTGCTAAACGAATACCATTAAAGATGGCAATCACGATTATGGTGGTTATAGTTTTTGTATTATTCATTTATTTGTATTTTATTTGATTTGTATGTTGTCTGTTTTGATTTGTATCTTGCTAACTCACGTTAGCATTTCCATGAAGAACTGGCAATATTAGTACCCAGTCATTTTCACGATCTCTTCCGCATGTAAATTATTGTAGACGTATTTATTCATGCAAGTGTATATATCGTTCAAAGAATTTCTATTATTCTATTATTATTATGCATTAACCATCCATCATGCTGAAGGCACATATTAGTCGTTCAAAAACGCATCAAGATTGTTAACTTCCCTTAAATATTTAACATTTGATCTCCGCATTTTCTTTTCACCAAATGCTACTTGGTAACTGGCATGATTCCTCTGCATTTGGTCTGGGGTGAGGTCAGCATATATAGACGTCGGGGTGATAAATACGATTTTATCCATATAGTTTAGTCATCATTGCCTGGTGCTTATAATTCGTTATGTATACCACCAGTATTTGGTGGTAAATCACATGTCTTCTCTTTCGTTTATATTTGAGTGGAGTATCTTTGGAAATGTAAAGCACAGCAAGTAAAAATGACCTCGAAAGAAAAAGTCGTTCAGCATGGAAAGGTTGACCGAAATTATTCGAGGGGATGGGAGCTAATACGTATCTCACACGTTGAAATTGTTTTACTTAAAAAAAAACTGCTTCGAATCACATAACATGCCAGACAAGTTCACCTCTGAATTATATATTTACTAGCTAGACCTGTGGATACACTGCGGCGTAGGCAACCAGTACAACATTCTTATTATATTTAATATTCAACGAAATGATTTTCGCTAACATAGCATGGGCTCATTGAAATCATTAGATCAATTTCTGTTCAAACATCTCCCTGTCATTAACGGATGTTTATGGTTAGAGTGGTTAAAAGTAAAAAGCAAAAGTTAATTAGTTTATTAAATATGAATGCAATAATTATATATATATATATATATATATATATATATATATATATATATATATATATATATATATATATATATGTGTGTGTGTGTGTGTGTGTGTGTGTGTGTGTGTGTGCGTGCGTGTGTGTGTGTGTATGTGTATGTATCTATGTATGTATACAGACACGCACATACATAGTACATGCATATGTACATAATTTACTTGCTTATTTGTTTTATTTGGAGAGTTGTTTACCTGTAGGCACACATGTGTAGAGTGTGCTTTATGTATGTCTGTACATTTAGATGTGTTGGTATCTCTGTTGGTGTTAACGGTTAACGTGAGAAACCATAGAATGTAGGAAAAGTGATCATCCAGTTACAGATGGATGAATGAAAAGTAAACCTTCGCCTTTGCTTACATTATGAATCTCCACTGTTCTTCATAAAGTGTCTGTTACACAATTTTTTTTTACTCATAGAATGTTTAGCAATATATGTTGTTTTGGTTTTTGTCAATGCGGGTCTCATAGGACGTACACGAAGTTCAACAGGGAACGTCTTATTTCGTCAGATTAAGGAATTATTTTCGGAGAGTATTCATACGTCTAAATGGATATTATTTCTGCCTATTAACACGTCAAGATTGCATTTCGAAAATGCCCTTCTGTTAAAACTAGATTTAATTGCGTCTAATCCCTTTTGCAAATGGATTTCTTACCTTCAATTTCTGATATAAATTGCAATCAAACACGAAGTTGAACAAGAAAACGAATTTGTCTATCTTCCATCTTTTACTTTTTTCAGTCATTTGACTACGACTATGCTGGGGCATAGCTGTAGTCGAACAAAACTACCCCAGGACTTGTTAAGTTTTTAAAGCCTGGTACTACTTATTCTATCATTCTCGTTGCTTAGCCGTTAAGTGACAGTGACGTAAACACACCAGCACCGGTTGTCAAGCAGTGGTGGGGACAAACACGCACACACATAGATATATACATATATACAGATATATATATATATATATATATATATATATATAATATGATAGGGGAAAGGAAGATGTTTCACATCAATAAGTTATATCTAACAGTCATTTATAGCGTATTCTCCGAACCTACACGTATTTCAACCGCAGCAACTGCACACTTTTGGATATGCAATCATATATATATATATATATATATATATATATATATATATATATATATATATATATATATTTAAATTGAGATTAAAATGGCCTCATTAAGGGATAAAAATCTAATGAATTACTGGTGTACTGCCTCTTGTTTTTTTGTGAGTAGTAATATTCCTAAAATAATAGGTTTAAGTGTAAATGTTGGTTTATAAATATTCAAAATAAAAATCATAAAATGAAGATGTAACATTTATAAATTTTTTTAAATGCAAAACTTCAACATATTCCCTTACAGCTGTTTCGATTTTTCCCAAATTAAATTCCAGCAATTAAAACATTTCATTGGGGAAAATCTCACCAGAGCAGTAGAAACGACGTACCGTTGGGTTATTAGACGTTATTCTTCCAAAAACCTCTCAACAGACTAAATATAATTTAATTACTAATATTGTATAAACCTTGGCTAGGGGGTAATGGGTTGTATTAGGGTAATAATTGATAAATAAATGTTAGATAGCTAGTTACTGTGAATATTAGAATCATATGAATGACAGAATAAATAAACGAATACTTTTATAATTTGTTTATAATATTGATGGAAATTATATGAAAAATAGATAAAGTATAAAATAATCATAGTCAGAAAAGATTTTCATATACATAGAGAGCATACACACGCACATACCCACATATATATGTATATACATGCATATATATATACGTATACCCGTGTACACCTCCAAGATATACACTTCTAGGTAATAATAAATACGTATAAATAACAATATATGAATATATGAAATTACATACACATATACACACATATTGACACAAGTTGTGGGTGCAAATATGCATGTATAAAGTACTCTCGCGTGGAAAAATTTATGAGTGCATATATATAAACATACGCACATACGCAGTCATGTATCAACGCACATGCTTAGGCATTAATATATAATTAAAAGAACAAAACAATTATATGTATCACACACTTTTCTATATATCTATAAACGTACATACTATTTGTACATATACATACTCATACATATGTAATCATGTATTACATGTACAAAAACAAAATAGACGTACATATATTAGCATAACCTAATTCTTTCACCACTATCAAACTATTTGTATCGATCAAGTGGAGAAAAAATAATTGTGATGGGCTAAATATTTCAAAATAGCAAACGTTCTTTATCATTTAATTAAATAAATAGAACGGAAAATAAAAATACATTGTTTATGAGATTGAACAATCTCTTATGTCACTGAAACAAATTACTTACATATGTGGTGGTCGCTTTTGACTTCCAGATAGGAAGCAATTGATTTAATATGTGAGGGGAGATGAATATTAATTCTTATTATTATATATATATATATATATATATATATATATATATATATATATATATACGTATACGTGTATATACACATATACAAACATACCTACATATATACATACACATATATAAGATATATTCTTCTCCTCATAACTTATGTTAGGTAAAATTACTGAAGATATGAACAATTGAAATAAATTTCTAACTTATCTAGAATTTTAGGTTATCATGAATAATAATAATAATAATACAAGATAAATTAATATTTAACCAATCAAAAAATTATTCCGACACCAAGTGAATAATATTGCCAACTATACATAAAATGAAATGCAGTAAAATTTACCTTATCTAAAATTTTAGATTACCATAGAAAATAATAATAACACATAAACTAATATTTAGTCATTCAAGAAATTATTCAGACATCGAGTGAATAATATTGCTATTTTTGCACATATGTCAAAATATATGCAAAAAATATATACCTATACCCGCATACGTAAACTATATATATACACGTGTGTACCCATTTATACACACTGAAATTCAATATGATTATATGTGTCTATCAAGAACTTACACATGCTAGTCTATACTCATACAAACATAAATATATTTATCCACATTTACATTTACATAGGCTCATTATATAGCAAAAGCCCACGCAGATTTGTTTATACTGTGTTGTATCGCACGTTCGATGTACGATATAACGGGATAATAATATTGCCCTTGCAAGTCGTTCTACTCAAGATACTGGTAATAATCCTCGACAATATGCAACTCTCGGGTTTACTCTGGTCTGAAGGCTCTCTGCGTATGTCCATGTATATTGTGGCACATTCTACACAACATACTGATATATACATATACATGTACACAAATATATATATACATTCACACATGCACACAATATATATATATATATATATATATATATATATATATATATATATATATATATATATATAATACAGCAATATTATAGCATTAAAAATATTATGAAAAACTAACTAAATTAAATAATTTTATGTAAAAATATTTATATACAGGAATATATGTGTGTGCGTGTGTGTGTGTGTGTGTGTGTGCGCGCGCGTTCGTGGTGGAAAATTAAATATATGCAGAAGGTATATTGATATAATGATATGAGTGTGTATCTTTTGTTAATACATAGTTGATGATTTATAAGAATAGATAATGAAAAATCTATGTGGAAAATATCAGATACAAGACTTAGATATAGAAATTATCAAGTATAGCAATTCTATTCCAGAATATTGGATAATTGAGATAAAAAAGGTAGCAATGGTTAAAAAAGTATTAATAGATAATCTGTAGAGATTCATTGTAATAGTGTTAGGACTTATGTGTAAGTGAATAAATCTAGCTAGGTATATATGGGAAATATTTATTAGTTAGGTAGAGGTCAAGAGGAGGGGGATTATTGTCATCAATAGTGTAGCTATGGGATTACAGTGGGATTTACAATTGGTCTGGTGAGAGAGAGAAAAAAGAGATATTACTTGTAAAGTAATTTAATTAGTTAAATAAGATTCATTCTCTTTTTATTTTAGATTTTATTTTAAACTGGATCCTATCAAAAACGTCCCTATGCATTTCTATACACTTAGTACCTATAGTATTAATTGGAATATTCAAAACACATTATACCAGAATAGGTTATTATACCTAAATGAAAATTACAAACACACACACAAACACATATATTTATATAATCGATAGTAATGTTAACTTGGTCCTTCATTTTAGTGTTTCCATGTTAATAACTTAATGTTCAGTATCTCCTGTCCCTGGATGCCAGTCAATACAGTCCATGTGATTTCAAATCTCCACACGCACGCAAAGGAAAACTAAACTTATCAACATTTAATTTCACTTTTATCTTTGTATATTCCTTGTTGTATATAAAGTGATGTATCTGTTTGTGTTTTTGCTACATATACGTTCATCTGTTGGTACATATGGATGGCTTAAGCCGAATGGTCTATTTCCACGATTCGTAAGTAGATATTTTCGTATGTATGGGCATGATGTCATAACTTCATAACTTTCTATTTCAAATAAATGGCATTTTCTATTGTTCAAAAACGATAGAAAACATTTTATAATTACATATATATTGGGCTTTGAGGTATGTTTCCCTGTTTCAAGTAATATACATGCACTGTAAGCTCGTTGTTCGAACTCCGTTGCAAAGTTTAAAATTAGCAGCGATGTTGATGAAATAAGTTCTTAAATCTATTTGTGTACATTTCTCTATAATCATTTGCATTTGAATTAATCCTAGATGTAATTGTCGCTATGTATATCAGATTCTTCGAGGCAATTTTCGTTAACTAAACTTACAGGAAGACAATGGCATTTGTATTTTTATTCGTTCACGGTACACTGCAGAATAAATATTTCATTTTCTACTAATTGATTATCGATACAAAAATATTTTGTTGAATCATGACGAATATACCGTAAGCATAAAAAAGGAAAGCATAGCCAGTTCGAAGTGAATTTACTTCTAACAGTAATTTTTTTAAAATGGGGAAAACTATTTTAGTAGCATCATTTGTTTCCGTTGTAAGCAATGAATACATCCCACCAATTTTGACGTCATAGACGTAGCAGTGATACTTATAACGAGTGACAGAGCAGTGAAAATATGACGTCATATGCATTAGGCTTTAATACTGAACCTCAAGACTCTGTTTTCGAGTGTCTTTCAGTTCCCGACAGCCAAATCTACTCACAAGACTTTGGTCAACTCGGGGCTATAATAGAAGACAATTGTCCAGCATGTCCCGTAGTGGGATTGAATCTGGAACTACGCAGCTGGGAAGCAAGCTTCTTACAACACAACCATGCCTAGCTTAAGTTGCAAAGAGAAAACGGAATGTATAGAGCGAACCAAGTGACTCTGAACAGAATTAGAAATCTCTGTCTTGCCATGGTGTAGAGAATAATTCTAGATCACTCTACGAGGAAATATTTTAGGTTAGTAAAGATAAAACTACCAATTGTATGGTAGCAGGTCACTCTTGAACCTCACAAAATATATTCAATCATCTAATAAATGTACCTACGCACTGTGAATGATTTATTTATTCTGGATCCGACGAATTGAAGTGAGAATTATACTACTTCTCACTAAGTATTTTTCGATCAGTTAGCTGAAACCGCTGTAAGCTGATGAAATGAATAATGTAATTCGGGTTCTTTTGTCATTCATTATATGTATGTATGTATGTATGTATGTATCTATCTATCTATCTGTTTGTCTATCTGTCAGTTAGTCTGTCTACATGTGTGTGTATGTCTATATGTGTATATATGCATGTATGCATGAAGGCATGTATGTATGTATGTATGTATGTATGTATGTATGTATGTTTGTATATATGTATATAGAGATATAATGTACCGAAGGTAGATTGGACATGCGGTTAGTTGTAATTTCTAAACGTAATAATTAACGCGTTTATGTCATTAGATATAGTTAAATTTAGAGGTCGAAATTGGTGAATGAGTGCTAAATACATGGAATCTGTCTCCACGACGTGTGAACATCTTCAAAATATCCTTCTGTCAATTGCTAAACCTCTCAAAGTTAATGTGAATATGATATGTAATCACTGTTTCCACATCTATACGCGAATCAAAATGTATCCTGCATCGAGACTTGCTTTAATCGTAGTGCAATTAGGCAACAATAGGCATTATGTTCGGGAGATTACAGCACTTTGTGAAAAATTTCATCATATTATAATCACAGGGCAAAATCGATAATAAGATTCCAGATTCTATCACAACCGCCATTTTACTCAATATAAATACAGTGAATGCTTCAAGAACAAAGTACAATTTAATTAGGAGTGAAGAATTTATATGTATCAATAAATTTCCTTGTCACTGAATATTGTTCTCATGTGTCTCTTTATCACACTCATGAATTCCATTTATTTTCTTTACCTTTCCATTCCCTGTCTGTCCCAACATCACTCCCTTTATATTTCTCTTTATCTACCATCTCACAATTTCTCTAGCATTCTCTACCTTTCTCTCTGTCTCTCTTGTTTCCTTTAGCCCTCACCATCTTCGTTAGATATATTCCAGTCTTTATCTGTTGTTATATTTCTGTTCTAATGAAATCTATTTATCTTCCACAATATCCGCTATCAGATAGATTTAAAGCAATGTTTGAAAGTAGGAATTCTGAGCATGGCACAGCAGTCTACATTAACCATTCTAAGTCAATTTCATCTGCAGTTCTAAGGTCACGAGGACAAACCCATTCATACGAATATGTCTATATGCATGTATGTACGTACGTATGTATGTATGTATGTATATATGTATGTATGTATATATGTATGTATGTATGTATGCATGCATGCATGTATGCATGTATGTATGTATGTATGTATGTATGTTTGTATGTATATATATATATATATATATATATATATATATATATAATATAATATAATATGGGATAAAATCTTTATAAGAATTTATCAAGTAGTCAGCGTGAAAAAAACCTCATAATGAAAAAAACACTCATCATTTTTTTCCATAAATATATATAATTTATATAAGGGCATTAACTATATAGTAATGCCTCACGCTCAGAGGGACTAAATAAGTCAAAAACTACCAAAAAATAAGCAACATATTTACGGTAAATATGTTGCTTATTTTTGGGTAGTTTTTGACTTATTTAGACCCTCTGAGCGTGAGGCATTACTATATAGTTAATGCCCTTATATAAATTATATATATATATATATATATATATATATATATATATATATATATATATATATATATATATATATATATATATATATATATGTATGTATAATAATATTTTATTGTAAGCACCGAGCATCTAAGTGGAGAAAGTTAGTAGGCTTCGAGCAGTTTGTAGAAAATATACATAACAATTTTCCGGGACAATAGTTACTCAACGAGTACACCTCATTGAGTAACTATTTCTACCTAGGTTCTGCTAGCTGGGAAAAATATGCACCCTAGGTTTTACTTGGTCCATTACCTCATAGAGCATTAAGAATCTTCAATTCTTATTTTGTCAGTGATCACGCTGCGGTCTCAAAGCGACGAGAATATTTTATCAAATTAAAATTAAATGTTGAAGTGAATCTAACAGTCTTTGTGTATTTTTAAATCACTTATAATCACCTTCCACGCTGGAATCGTTTCCGTTTCAGTACACGATGTGAGATCAGGTCTCTTGTTATGCAAGTATATCTCCGTAATATGTATATATATATATATATATCAAGTTGAGTAAAGATTAACTAACGTTTTAAATCATGAAGGCTTTATACCAGATTTTGCAGAGTTCTGAAATCTTTTAAACATTCTTTTTTTCTGCAATTGTCTGTTAATACAGACATAGACTTGCCCAGATACATCAATAAAGTAGCATTGATGTTTTTTTCAACATAATCATCTGAAACAGAATTGTCAGAGCGCGATATTCGAGCAGTTTTGCTTAAAAAAAAAACAAAAAAAAAAAACGTAAAGCTGCTGAAACTCCTCGCGATATCAACGAAATGTTTTGTGAGGTAATGACCTGTGAGTTCTAAGCTCAAAAATGGTTTAAACGATTTCGCAGTGGAGACCTTAGCCTCAAAAATCGTGAGCGTAGTGGACCCCCATCTCACATCAATGATTGTTAAGTAAAGTCCGTCATTGAGAAAGGTCCATGTAAAACCACTCGAGAACTGGCAAAAGAACTTCGAGTTAACCAGAAAACTGCCTGCCACCATTTGCATGCCATCGGAAAATGAAGAAAGCTCGACAAATGGGTACCATACGATTTGAATGAAAATCAGAAAATGTGCAGATATGACATTTGCTTGTGGTTTCTTCTCTGTAACCAGACCGATCAATTTATCGACGGTATTATAACTTGCTAGGCATAAGAACTCTTAATACTGTATGAAGATATAAACAGCTAGGCGCAATATAATACCTGAAACAAAAAATTTAATCGTCATTAAATGACTGATGTTGCAAGCACCAATACTGCTAGAAATAAAAGCTAGAGACAGTTAATGCTCTAGCAAGAGCCCAATATATATATTCGTTGACGAGGTGGGGGGATAACCGTCCCATGGCCGACTCTAAAATCACTTGACTAGGCTAGTTTGGCCTATTTTGGGTGATGATACCTACGAATTAGTCTAGTCTAATGATTCTAGAGTTGATTACAAGGCGGTTATCTCCCCTGTCATGTATATATATATATATATATATATATATATATATATATATATATATATATATATATATTGCGCATTTCATAGAGCATTAGGTGTCTTTAAATCTTGTTTCTAGCAATATTGGTGTTCGGTACCCCCAATCACATTTGATGAAGATTAAATTTTTACTACCCACGCACACACATGCAAGGTCATCCTCGCACTGTGAGGACTAAGAAGAAGATCAAAGCTATTGAAGCCATAATTCGAAGGAATCCTCTGATGAGGCAAAACATCATGGCTACAGAGATGAAAATTTCACTCAGAACAATGTCTAGGCTAATGTCTAAGGGTACATGCCTATCATTGTCGTACAGGGCCTATTTTAACTCCTTCACTGAAAGTGATCACAGTGACAAACATCTTCTCGGCACGTAGGTGGTGCTCATAGAAATATCCTTTCCACGGATGAAAATTTTTCAACGTAGAAGAAAGCTACAAGCGTCAAAATGACAAGGTGTATGCCCACGACGCTAAGGAAGCTCCTGACGTGTTTCATAGTTTGGTGGGGTATGTTTTACGAAGGGGTGACTGTGCTTCATTTATGAGAAAAAGGGGTGAAAACCACGGCCCGTGTGTACATCAATGTTGTCCTAGATGGTAAAGTTAAACAAATTCTTGTTCAATGGCAAAGAATATAGCTTTCACAGGACTCAGCTCCAGTGCACAAAGTCAAGGTTACTTACAAGTGACTTTCACAGAATGCTAAAATCCTATACGTAAAATATGTAGGGTAGCGAGTTTTTTTTTAGACATTTCACTACTAGTGCCCTAGCATGTATAAAAACTAAATATACAACATATTCTTAATATAAAATAGTCTACAGTTAAACACAAGAGAAGCGACCTTTAACAGGCAGATTTACAGACTAGAACAAGCAGTCAAACCAACCAAAACCACATTTAAGAGCATTTCGAATGGAATGAAAAATAAAACTTTTACCTTGTTATTTTTTTAAAGTCATACCTAGGTTTCGATTTTTATTTAGCAAATAAAATAATTTGCTAGGCGAAAATATCATCAGTGACTGCGCCATAACATTAACATATAACATGCACGTACACACACCCATACATAAGCATGTGTGTGTTTATACAGTGAAATGTTATTATAAACGAATATATATTTAGTGAAGTAAATAAATAGGTTGCTAGCAAGCTAGTTAAATGAATAGATACAAAGCTAGCTACGTTGATAGATAGATGAATAGGTAGACAGACAGACACACAGATAGATAGATAGAAAGATAGATAGATAGATAGATAGATAGATAGATAGATAGATAGATAGATAGATAGACAGATAGAGAGATAGATAAGTGAGCTGGCAGAAACGTTAGCACACCGGGCGAAATGCTTAGCGGTATTTCGTCTGCCGTTACGTTCTGAGATCAAATTTCGCCGAGGTCGACTTTGCCTTTCATCCTTTTGGGATCGATAAATTAAGTACAAGTACGCACTGGGGTTGATGTAATCGACTTAATTCCTTTGTCTGTCCTTGTTTGTCCCCTCTATGTTTAGCCTCTTGTGGGCAATAAAGAAATAAGATAGGTAGATAGAGAGAGAAATACATGCATACATAAATACATAATACATACATGTATACATACCAACCCATCGAGTATGGCTCAACTTGAGATCTTAGGTTGAGAATGAAAACCTTTAATTCATTCACTACAAATAATCACGACATCAGAGACTATATAAAAAACACATCACCTTCTTAAATTTTGAGAGCTGACGCTTAAAACGACAAACTTCCTTTCACAAACTAGCTACCAAGTAGGTGGCTGGTCAAAATATACTCTGAAGTAAAAAGAGAAAGAGAAGACATACGTACATATATACATACATTCATATATACATAGATACATACAGACATACAAACCAAGTTTATCATTTAAATATATATGAATATATGAGTAGGTCTAGATATGCAATTATATGCACGCAAAGACATACACTAATAACACATACAAATTTGTGCATAAACATACATGCATACAAAAATACCCTGTTGTTGATTTTAAAATTCCAATGAAAGAGCCTTGGATCTAGGTTAGAAACCGTTTCTTTTCTCTATTAGCAAGAAATATTGAAATAAAACTGAATAATGACATACGTACACACACATGCATATATACATGCCTACATACGTGAATACATACATATATACACATGAGCTTTGTTGCTAGGGTTCTGCAAAATTTATCATTGATTAATTTTGAAAATTATTAATATTTTATTAAGAATATTTTATCTGAGGCAGACCACATAACATTCGTGTCAAGATATAACATTATGATTTAAGTTAATCCGAGATCTTCCTTTTTACCGGTAATAAGTAGTTTTTCTCAAATAGCATTCTGCATAACACTGTCATACACACATATGCACACATGCATACACATGCACAGACTCTGTTCCTGTCTCTCTTTCTCTTTTTCTCTCTCTTTTTCATGGCCTCTGTCTCCATCTCTCTTTCTCTCTCTCCATCTCTGTCTCTCTCTCTCTCCATCTCTCCCTCTCTCTCTTCAGTATACACGCACATGCCGTTTGAATTATGTTCAGACGGATCGCCCAAAACAACTAATTATGTCGTGACATAATTGTCTTATCAGAAAACTATTATTTTGAACAAATACATTGGAAACGATATTTCGTAATTCGAAATGTAGCATTTTACAAAGAATTAAATAGTTATAATAAAAACAAGCCTTAAAGTAATTTTGGGGTATTGATGTTTTTAAGAATTGGTCCAGTAATAAAATAGTTGAGTCTGTATTTCGTATTTCAGGTTTATTTTCCATTAGCTCATCTGCAGGAACAATGTTACCTTATGTCTGACAGCGAAATAAAGCATTTAAATTATATATAACCCACGGGAGCACGTAACATCATATTGCGCTTTAAAATGCAACAATAACTGAAATTAAAAGTAAACAAATGTTTCTACTAAAAGAGTATATATTAAACATGGATAATTTTTGGAGGCCGAAATTTCACCAGTATATTTTGTAACTTCCACAAATGCGGCTAAAACATAGCTTCTTGAGTAAGCTAGTGAGTTCACACTGGTTGCATTCACGCATTAACCACAAATCTTATCCGTTTATATAAACAATGATGCAATTGATGATGTATTTTGAACTCACAATGTTTGGATTAATGATATTGTGGTCACTGTCCTAATATAATTACACAGAAAATTGTCCAATCAGAAATGCTCTTATATTAAACGGAATCCTACGATATTTAATATAATCTATTAGGTGGTATACCTATCCATAGCTTTGCTATGACAAATATTGTAATACAAATGTCAGTGGTAGAAATATTCACACAAGACGTGTAAGAGTTTCACTGCAGTTCACGAATTGATTCACTATTTTGTAATAACAGCATGTTTCTATATGTATAAAATTTTCATTCATACCACGGAACAGTCTCAAGAAATTACTATTGACATTTAATACAATATTCTCATTCTGATGCCTGTTAGGGAATCTTTATATACCACAAATGGTACATCGGTAATAGGCTGACAACAACACATTAACTGCTACGTTTGAAATGGGTGCAGTAGATGATAGGGTACTTAACAACGTATAAAATATACCAAGCACATATAACTGGTTTATTGGCTGTGTATACGTATTAGTTCAGAACATTAAATATTGCTATAAAGAGGAAGAAGCAATTTGAAAGTAATACATTAGGAGCAATCCTTATGAAATACACACATATGCAAACCGACACGTGTGTATATATATATATATATATATATATATATATATATATATATATATATATATATATATATATATATATATATATATATATATATATATATGTGTGTGTGTGTGTGTGTATAATATATATACGTATTATATATATATATATATATATATTACATACGTACATATATACGTATGTATATGATATTAATATTTTAATGTGTATGTCAAAAATTTAAAAAAATTGAGTGACGAGAAAACCTACTAAAAAGTTGTGGACAAATCAACTTCAAATTCCGCACTACTGTCTTAGGGAATACAGTGGGACGTATTGACGATGGTGATAAAAAGGTAGAATGGCCAAATCTGGAGCAATAGTGATCATAAGTCTAATTACTCATGTTTTATATTCAGTTTCATAACAACAATAGCAGCATCAACAAGATATATTTGTAGGAAAACGGTGACAATTCATATCCACTAGTAATTAGCATCCTCGGCCCTCTAGAGAGACAATGGCCTGGCAACCCTGAGCCGTATGAATAGCCATGCCATGGGCTGGTTCAGGAAGCACTTGTTAAGAATATACAGAGAGTTCTGCCTGCTCATAACGGTCACTACTAAACTGGTAACAGTCTTGAACGTAACCTTACACCTATATACGGGCAAATAATCCGAAGAAACGGTTTATATACACAAGGGCTCAATCCCACTCCCGTTGCAATTAGCAATCTGGCTTGAGGCATTGGCAAACGGCTGTCTAACCTCTCAGCCAATATGGAGATATTTAATAATGCCGCCCCAGTACAAGGATGCTTCTGCTAGGAGCTGATTTTTTGAGAAGCTTCTGTATGTGGCCGAACCCCAAAATCCCGTCTGGTATAACCCAGACTCTATTTCACATATAAGTTTCTACCAACGTAGTGCCGTTAATAGAGAAGCATTTATCCAGAAGCCATAAATATTACAAACTTTTCAACCTCTTAATGCCAAGCTAAGCTACTCTTGCTTATACAACATCCTATTTAACATCGCACGCGCCAACAGACGTAAAAACGCAGTCAACTCCCCCAACTCCAACCTGTAACTTTCGAAACCTTACCACCAGCCCTCTTGGAAGATTCTGCCTCTCAAGGACTGTAGTATATAGAGCCACCCTTAAACTATTTGGCAACATTATGATGCACTATACACAGATGTTACAGCCAATGACTTCAAGTGCTGAAATTCGCAGCACTTGCATACATTTAGATACAGGGACAGAGAGAACGTCTCTTCCCTGAAACACTTTCTTTCGAGACTGCGTGATCTCTGAGACAAAACACCCAACATTAAGTACACTTTTATCGACAGGGTGACACCATATTGTCATGGTGCCCCTAACTGCCTGCTAAACCTCCTCGCGGAACTGCATATCTTCTACCAGCCTCCGATATCCATCAACACCAATTATGAGGCATCGTATTGCTGTCACCAGAGGTAAACCCTTCTGGTAAATTTCAAACCACTAGCCGCCGACAACCTGGATATACCTTATTAGTATCAGCCACCCAAAGCACCAAGGTTACTGTTGCAAATTAGGCCCCATGAACAGCACCGGAAATCATCAATTCCCAACAGTTCCTCATGCTTTTCTACACGCATACTCTCACTTTTTATGCATGACCACACGAGTATGGGTGCGTGTGCGCGTACGTATGCGTGAATGCGCATATGTATCTTCTCACCGTACACGAATGTGTGTGCACGGGTATATTCATTATTTTAACAGTCATAGACTCTCTTTTTTAAACAAATATCAAGGTAGTTTAACTATATTTAATGTGCCAAAAAATAGCAACGATCACATAAAGATATTTTAATGCATACAGCGAATCAAATAGCCATAGCGGCAAATTCACTTGCTAATTCTTGGATAACGATGGAAAGGAAATATATCACATGAGTTCCAAGCTTCAGTAAGTTTTAATAAGTTGTCCAATATAATTTATTTTTGGTATGTATAAACAATAAACCGGGGGCATTTGCACAGAAAATTTAATTCAACAAAATAACTGATTTCCTCATCTGAAATAACGAAATAAAACTTGAAATGAAAACATTGCAGTGAATAAATATTAAGTAGGTTATTATTAATGAATACAATTAGAGCCGTGCGAGAGAGAGAGAGAGAGAGAGAGAGAGAGAGAGAGAGAGAGAGAAAGTGAGAGACTGTGTTGCAAATGAAAACGAAACATTTTGCAGGACATTTTAATATTGTTTATCGAATGCTAAAACCTACTCTTCAGTGAACGTAAAGCTTGACAACAAATATTTAAATTTGTGATAGTAAATAATAACCAGACGCTTCAAAAATGCCTTTGTATTGATATATATTAACAGAGGAATTAATAAAAAAAACTCCAGAGTCAGACCAATAATATGGTTATTATGGAGGGTGTGACTAACTAACTAACTTAGATCGCAGAAATTTATATGTTGTTATATAGTTGAGTCAATCTGTTATATATATTTATCATTAATAATTGGTAGAAGTTACATAGTTACATAAATAGACAGATAGATGGATGGTTATACACACAATCAAATACACACACACACACAAGTCTGGTGCTGTGAGAACACATAGGAATGGCGTTTCCTTACGTTTTCAAATATACCCAAATTTAAAATGATCTAATATAACAATATCATTCATCCGGCATGTATTGAAATATGCCAAAACAATTTAATTCCTCACAAATATATGTCATTTTATATATAATTTATGTGTTACTTCTATTTACTGAAACTTGCTAAAAAGCATGTTTTGCTTTAAATTAGTATATCCTTGTAGATATAATTGTTAGTGATCATACTGTTTCTCTTTCTCTCAGCCAATATTTTTACATTAGCCTTCTTTTGAACTGTAGATAATGCAACAGACAGGTGAGCATGTGAGAAGAATTGTGTCCGAAGATATATTCCAATTTGTTCAAAAGTATTTCCCTATGCCGCGCTGCACATCAAGGCAAAAGCTGGAAATTGTCTGTGTGAATGGAAATTCCATTTCTTGAGAGACATGTCGTATTCTTGGGATTAGCAGAGCTGATCCTACATAAGGACCAGGAACAACCTCAGCCTCAATAATTTGATCAAGTAAACTGACAATGACATAGCGTATAACATTGTAATGTCCATTAGTAGCATCTAAGTTTCTCAGAAGCACTATGCAGCATTTTGTCTTCAGTTTGAAGTGTGATGGAAACACTGATGGTGTAAGTTTGTTGATAACATCGACTGTGTACAGAGTTTCATTATCAACAGTATTTCAGCTTCTGTATATGTTTAGCTTACAAGGGATCCTGGTCAACAGAAAATCATTCACAAATTGTGCTGCTTCATATTTTGGAATAACAATGGTTCTACTTGGAAGCCACACAAAGTTGTGAAGTAATTTTTGAGGTCAGCTATACAAAATCACATAGATGTGGAAGAGTACCACTTTCAAGGTAAAAGTCACTGGGTAGTTTGATTTTGAATTCAGCTAAGCTTTGTTAAACAGATATGTAATTAGCAAACTCTCCTTCATCAGAATGACCTCCTCTAAGAAGTCTTAGATTAGTTGTCAACTCTATTACATCCACATGATCGCTAAGAAAATATCTCTTTAGTGTTGCATCAACAATTTGTGGTCTGACACCGTTATTTTGAAGTAGAATATTCTCCTCCCGAGATACCCTAACCAGTCGGTGATGTGTAGCGGAATCACAGAAACATGTCTACGTGGGTTTGTGCATGAGAGAGAGAGAGAGAGAGGGGGGGAGGGGAGAAGAGTAAAGATAACAGGCAAGATATTGCTGTTTGGAACAGATAAGAAAAAGTATGTACCGGTGTATAGGTCAGCAGTCACGGTAATGTAAATATCTCTTTGAAAATCAAATAGAGAAAGAATAACTATATACAATTGCTTCGATATCCTCAGTTTCCATATCCAAATTATAAATTAGCATCTTTAGTAACAATAATTGGTACACTTGATTTTGTAAGTAAATGCCTAAGTGGCATTCTGGATTGCCTAGGGTTCTTAATAAAAGAAATTAACCAACTAGTATGCAAGACGTTTTCAAGTCCAAAATGTGACATTCTTTTTGTTATCTACATTTCAACGATGGCTGTTTGTATCATTGTTTGAAGCCCGCTCTTACCTCACAGTAAGAATTTAAATACTTAAAGCAAAGCGAACATACGCTTTCTCACTATTTCTTTTTCTCTCTCCCCCCCACACACACACGCACGCACACACACACACACACACACACACACACACACACACACATATATATATGTGTGTATATATATATGAAAATAATATCTTTATTAATAATTAGCAGAAGTAACAGAGTGACCTAAATGTCCGAGAGTTACGTTCGTTAACACTTATCAACATTTAATAAGTGCCAACGCATGGAACTCTCGGACCTTGAGTCATTCTGTTACTTATACTAGATATTAATAAAAATATAATATTGCTTTATATATACGATTCATTTCTTTGAAAAGGATTCCTCAATGTTAACCTACAGTATCGACGTTGCAACGGCGAAATTTTATATATTCATTTGCGAAATCTCTTTGTATCTCATTGTTTTCATTTGCTATTTGTAAACAGCTACGATAAATCACCGAAAGAAATATTTACTAAGTTCACCAATTTGGCTTGAATCTGTTCACTTTGTTAATTTCCGTAGAAAATTTTAATTTATTTAATTTTGCACGTCGTGTTCAGCTCTTTGTATTTATAGTCAGTCACACATGCATGTGTGTGTTTGTATGTACGTTTATATATGTATGTTTATATTTGTATACATCTATATATGTATATGTGTGTGTGAGAGAAAGAAGCGGTTTGTTGTCTTGTATACGTACATGCATAAATACTTGTGCATACAACTTTTTTGATATGTATGTGCGTGTGTGTGTGTGACGGAGGGAGGGAGATAGAGTGATGTTTAAGTGGCACTCACTCTCCCTCACTCTCACACACAAACGCACATACACATACATAAAAATGTATGCATATTTATTTATACATTACTTATACATAGGAGGCGCAATGGCCCAGTGGTTAGGGCAGTGGACTCGCGGTCATAGGATCGCAATTTCGATTCCCAGACCGGGCGTTGTGAGTGTTTATTGAGCGAAAACACCTAAAACTCCACGAAGTTCCAGCAGGGGATGGTAGCGAACCCTGCTGTACTCTTCCACCACCACATTCTCTCAATCTTTCTTTCTGTTTCTGTCGTACCTGTAATTCAAATGGCCAGCTTTGTCACACTGTGTCACGCTGAATATCCCCGAGAACTACGTTAAGATTACACGCGTCTGTGGATTGGTCAGCCACTTGCACGTTAATTTCATGAGCAGGCTGTTCCGTTGGTCGTATCGACTGGAACCCTCGACGTCATAAGCGACGGAGTGCCAACAACAACTTATACATGTCAACACACCTCATCACTCGCTCACTTACACTCTCTCTCTCGTTCTCACACACATACACGTCCATTTTATCTGATGTTTGATACTGTGTGGGAACGTGCTTGCGGCGTTCCACAATCGCCACTTATTTCAATCACTATTGTGAAGATATTCAAGTAACTCGTTTCTTAAAAATTTGATCCCCAATTTAATTTTCAAGGTAGTCAATGTGGACATCTACAACTCTGTTAACTCTATTAAGTATGTTTGCAAATATATAAGCAAAAGTTTAGATGTTGCAACATTCACTTTTATGCAGAATGGCAGTCAGCAATAATTAAAAATGACGAAGTTATCTTCACTACACAGTAAAATGACGAAGTTGCACTGTATGACAAAGAAGGGTACATCAGTACCAATGAGTCTTTTTGGCGCATCTTCAATTTTCTCATTCATGAGAGACACCCAACCATCATACATCGAGAGAATGATCACAGAGTTATCTTTACATAACGAACAGCCTTGCAGCGAGCACGTTCTCCAGCAGAAAGTACCCTTACTGCACTTTTTAAGTTGTGTGATGTAGATGAAGATGCAAGAAAACTCCATTACCCACAATTACCCAAGTAGTACACCTGGAGAAACAATAAATGGCACAAGAGGAAACAAAGGGGCTGATCCTCTTGTAAGAGTTTACAATGTCCACCTAAGCCAAGCAGAATACTACTACTTACGGCTCCTTTTGCATGTAGCTCGTGGTCCCAAATCATGCCAAGATTTGTAGAGGGTAAAAGGTCGTGTGTGTGAAGTTTATAGGGAAGCATACTATCAGCAAGGTGTTTTTTAGAAAATGATGAGCATTGGGACCTTGCAATTACTGAAGCATCAGTATCAGAATCTCCAAGCAACATCCGTGACATTTCTGCAATTATACTGGACATGTGTCAACTTCGCAGTCCCCTACAGCTTTGGATGAAACATCGTGAGGACATGGCTGAGGACCTAGAGTATGCAGTTCAACAAGCAAGGCCAGATATCAATGTTCAGTTCTCTGAAGCAATTTTTAACTGATTGAAATTGAGGATCAAGGTTTGGTCATGGGATGCAAAAATGTGCAAGAGTTTGGCTCTGGACTGCCAAAAACAAACTACCAAATTAGTTATTTAGCTTCAAGAAACATAGCATGAGAGACAAATTATGACACTACAGATTTGGCTGCATTTGATAATGAACATGAACCTGAATTTCTTCCAGAACGCTGTGCATATGATAAAATTATTTCGTTAGTCAGAGAAAATAGTGGAGACATTCTCTTTTTTGATGCTCCTGGTGCCACAGGTAAAACATTTGTAACAACATTGCTTCTCTCCAAGATAAGGTAACAGAAAAGAATTGCAGTTCCTGTGGCATCGTCTGGTATTGCTGCTACCATTCTCCCAGGAGGACGAGCAGCTCATTCTGCTTTTAAATTACCGTTAAAACTGGTGACAAATGACAGTCCAATTTGTAACATAAACAAAGGTTCAGGTTCAGCAGAAGTGTTGCACCAATGCCTCCTGATCATTTAGAATGAATGCACCATATCACATAGAGGTGCAATACAAGCTCTTGATAAGACCTTACAGGACATAAGAGGTAACAATACATCTATGAGAGGAGTTACATTAGTTTTATCAGGAGACTTCAGAAAGACATTAATAGTCATTCCGAGATGAGCAAGACCTGATGAAATGAAGGCATGCATTAAGTCTTCACACCTTTGGAAATTCTCCTTCAAAACTGACGTGCGAGCTCTGTTACGTGGGGACCAATGTGAAGAAGAGTTTTCAACTTGGCTCCTCCAATTAGGAAATGAGAAAGTACCATTTGATGAGATTGGTGATATCAGTTTGGCTCATATTACTATCGCGGTGAATTTCCTAGCTGAACTGAAGAACAAGGTATTTCTAGACTTTATTAATAATTATAATTCACATAAATGATTGTTTGAACGGCCGGCAATTTTTACTTCAAAAAGAATGAAAGTAGCAAGGATTAACCATGAATTAATGAATAAGTTTCCAACAATCATTAAGGAGTACAAATCAGTTGATTCAGTCCTTGATGAAAATCAAGCTGTCCATTACACAACAGAGTTCTATAATTCTTTTGAGCCACCTGGAACTCCTTCACTTGAACTTTCCGGAAGGTAGGAGTCCTAAAAATGCTTCTAGGAAATTTCGATCCTCCTAAATTATGCAACAGTACAAAGTTGATTGTGAAGGTATTATCACCTAATGTGATAGAAACTACTATCATCATTAGATGTACCTCTGGAGAACTGGTTTTCATTCCAAGAATCACAATCAATCCAATAGACATGCCGTTTGAGTTCAAACGAACACAATTACCAGTGCGACTTTGCTTTGCAATGTCTATTAATAAAGCTCTAGGCCAGGCTTTGTAATCTACTCGCTTGCACTTAATTGAGCCTTGCTTTTCCAATGATCAACTTTATGTTGGTTGCCCAGGGTTGGTAGATTTCAAGAATTATTTATCTATACTCTAAATCAGAAAACAATAGTTGTTTACCCAGGAGCACTTACGTAATGTCCCTCAATATATGTGATATAATTAATCTCCCGTCATAAAACTGCTAAATTTTGTATTTTTCTTTATTATTATATTGTTTATTTATTTATTCATTTGTATTATGAATTCAGAATTGATTTTCCAATTGAAGAATAGATTGAATTTAGAATAACAAATTTCAATACAATACATTTTGCTCTTTTCTTCTTCCAATATATAAGGAACAATTTTGTTCCCGGGCAACGCTGGGTACCTCTGCTAGTGTATATATATATATATATATATATATATATATATATGATAAACAGAACGCTATTAAGTATTTCAAAAAGCCGTTAGTAGATATGACCTGTAGGAAGAAGAGTGAAAGAAGAACTTAATCCTCAAACTATATAGATTGATAGAAATCACCTATATGAGCTAAAGGTCTGTTTCTGCACAGGTTTACATCGGTAAGAACGCTCTGTAATCGTGTTTATACAAGTAGATTCTTAGAAAAGAGAATGTGGAGCAGTTCAGAATTACAAATATTACAGAATTTTGTACATTTATCGTAAGGGAAAGAAATTGACAGGATGAACAATCTAAATTAAATTTCTTATTATTATCTTTAAGATGCCAAATCAATTTACTAAGTCCTGTGCTATTGCGTTTACTACTATCCCTAAATGTACAATAATGATTGGAAAGTCATTTAGATAACTGAGAAGAAGAAGCACCAATATAAAAATAGACTTCGGTAACGGAAGTAATTTTACACTGATATATAGAATTCATAATCTTAGAATTATTAGACATAAATCTAATTCGATTTGAGACTCTTCATTCACTGATGAGAAGATTACATTATTTTACACCATTTGTTCCTTTGGAATAATACCAATGTTGTTTTCGAAACATATGTCGGAAGTAAAAGAATTTGAATAAAACCTGCGTTTAACTCCATCTTATCTATACTATACAAATTACTGCACATTAACCCGGAGTTTCTGCTTTGAACAGGTTGCTACATCTTTGTTACTTGCCTGAATTTTGGTATCCAGGTAAATGTTTATTGAATTTTCCGTGTTAACTATAAACAAAGGAAAATTCACTCATCCATTTACATGTATGTATATATATATATATATATATATATATATATATATATATATATATATATATATATATATATATATATATATATATATATATATATACATATATATATATATATACATATATATGTATGTATCTATATGCGTGATATATATATATATATATATATATATATATATATATATATATATATATATATGTATGTATGTATGTATGTATGTATATAGCAATGGTGAACAAACCCGGAGGCTTCATTAGTTATGGAGAAAAGCGACTACCAATGTCATTGTTATAGAATAATAATTATATAATAATATATCATAATACTATATAGTTATTATTGTATAAATATATATAAACATATATATTGAATATATATATATATATATATCTTTTTTCTGTTGAAATCATTCTCGAAGTACGTTGCTTTAGGTGAACGAGGCATCACTTAACTTTTGTCTGTTTGTTTTATATACGGTTGTATCGATATTCTCGCTACACAAATATGGATGCACTGCAAAATTGCTAGGGAATAAGGACGGTGAACAAAGAGAAAGTTGGAGAGAGAAGGAAAAAATTGAGTAATGTAAGATTTGGAATGGATTTACATTTGTGCTTCTGCCTTACGCCTTAGGGGTTGATCTTCGATGTTACTCGAATCCATTTATGCACGAAAAAACCCCTATTTTTTCATGTTTCCCCTGCAGTCTTACGTTGTATTTGCAATCTGACTCAACGCTATCTTCTTTTTATTACTTTCAAGCTGGATAGTCTGACGAACAGAGACACACGTTAAATAACAAATCTAATGTTATATAAACGTTGCATATGAATCATTTTATTCAGATGCATCTTTGTCCTAAATCGATTAATTATCTTTTGTAAGAGAGGGAATCTATTTCATATTGATTTCACTGATGAAGACAATTAAGATCGAAATTCGTACATTTAATTACGAGATAATTATTACTATTCAGAAATCAGAAAGTTGCTTATGAAAGCATGCCTTCTACAAATATTTGCATTATATCCTCTTTAAACATATGTTTTATGCTACAATGTTTATTGTCGAACTACTATCGCAAATGACAAACGCCGGGTATCTATTGGCAAAGATTCAGATGTCAAAGTCATACACACACACACACACACACACACACACACAGATGTATCGATGTACTCACCATTTTAAATATTCATCCATGGGACAGGTATATGTCTGCAATGTATCGCACTATGCACGTGTATACATATAAAGCCTGCATTGACAAACACGTGTCTGTAGGGTAAAAGCTTTGCTCAGAAGCATGCTGCCTGGGTTTGTATATTTACATAACCTGTGGAAAGACTAAATGTTTTGACTGACAGCCGTCGGATAGACTGTATCTGTTGTGTTAAGGTCCTTCCTTGTCACACTGCTGTCACACTACTTGTGCCGGAGATTTTTGGTTAAAGATTTATGCCTAAAGAATGCTGAGTCACTGCATTCGTCAATTCAATGGGACATGTCCTCGGGGTCGAACATAACGATCGTCAACCATTGAAAGCATTATGAGAATCCATCATGTATATATATATTCATACGTGTGTGTGCACGCTTGTTGTGTCTATGTGTTTGTGTCTATGTGTATACATGATATATATATATACCTAGGCATGCAATCAACAGGTGACATAGAGATACTACACATACACACACGTACACACACATATGTACACGCACACACATACGTACCTCACTAACGAACTACACCTAACAAAATGTATATTAATTGAAATACATGAAAACGAGATTAAAAATCGAGGTATCTTGTGTCAAGACATCTGACAAGACATATTTGCAGCTATAATGCACTACAACTGTTGGTACAGTAAAGTACCCCCGGGTCAACGGTGCACGATAG
>NC_142935.1:37276232-37286232 GCF_046866305.1 Octopus bimaculoides
GTTCGAATTATTTATTAATTGCTGTAATTTGAATAATATTTATTAGACATGCCCCTTGCATTTTTCAGTACAAGGACTCTATTAGGCCCGTTAATGATCAGATGACGAATATTCCCTTGAGGAATTTCTTGCCAATTTTCATGCAGTACTCTCAAAATAGCTGGCTTAAAAGATGCTTTCTTGTTCTTTATATGAAGTTTCTTGTCCATTATGCCCCAGAGTTGTTCAATAGGGTTCATATCTGTTGACTGGTTTGTCTATGGAAGCTTTTAAATGCCATTCTCATCTAACAAATGTTGGTTTATTCTAACTGTGTGACAAGGATCCCCACCTTCCATAAATAAAGAGTTTTCTGTCATCATTTCACCACTGGAGAAGATTGGAAAGATTCATTTCTCTAATATGGACATATATTTACCTGAGTTTATGTTTTCCTCAAACTCCACCAACTCTGATCAACCATTGCTCCAAATTGCATTCCAGACTATCACGAAATAGCAGCCATATGTTATTGTTGGCTGCAATCTTCTCACGTCAAATGTTTGATCACAGAGTCTCTAGACCCACACTTGATCGTGTCCAAAAATGCTAGTAGCCTCTCCACTATCTCACTGACCCAATATTTTCTCTGCTTGTTATTGGCTGGTCATAGAAGTGGCTTCCTTCTTGCTGCTCTGCCATAGTAATCAAGTTTGTGGAAATACCTGACAGATGTTCTGGGACTAACACCAACTTGTTTTGCTATGTCAGATGCCTTTCAACGATGATAATCCTCCCCACTTATCTTAACAAGGAGTAGAGTCATTTCAGGGAGACTTGGTCAACCTGAATTAGGAGATGTGGACAACTTACCATCTCTGGTAAATTGCACAATCACTCTATAAGTTGTAGACAGCGAGATCCCATGATTTTCTGCGATTTTACGCTGACTATTTCCACCTTAAGATTGACCGACAATATAGACTCTTTAATTCAGACTTATTTTCTACATGGCGTGATAAAACAGAGATGTGTAGAACCTGAAACATAAAAAATGTCAATCAATAAAAAAATATAAACCATTACAAGTTAGAATAAACATAAAAGGGTGTTTTACGTGGTATCTTTTTACTTCTTTCGTGTTTGTGTACGTCGTTAATGTCCGTCAACAGCATATATATATATATATATATATATATATATATATATATATATATATATAATTTTAAAGTGTTATATAAATATGTTATAAATTGATCTGATGCCTTGAAAATGCTTGTTCGTGCTTTTTACTAAATGTTATATATGCTATTATAATCACATTGCTGCTTGTTGCCTAATAGACTTCTGATGAAGATATGGCAATGTTACGTAAACTAGTTATTGTATAATTCATGCATAATCTCTCATGATATTGCATGATACAATGTGTTAATAATTAATTTGCTACTGAAATAAGTGTTGTAACAGCCTAATTATCCATTTGTTTCATGTTTAATAATATATATCTATGCATATATACATACAAAACACACACACACACACAAATATATATATATATATATATATATATATATATACATACATGCATATATATATATACATGCACACACACATATATATATATATATATATATATATATATATATATATATATATATATAAAATTAACTAAAATTAACAGAATGAGATAAAAATTCGAGGCTGTTATTTCTATTTTTTTCTAAGACGTGATTATACCATATTCTGATATGATTTTACTAACATTTGCTTGAAGCTTCGTGGTAAAATTTAACACCGAATGCAAAATTTCTCCCATATAATTGAGATTGTAATTTTACTGTGTAACTGTAAAACAAATGTTTAGAGAACTGGCAGTAATTTCTTCAGTTGTTAAATATACTTTTTCCATTAGCTTTTTGGACATTCCATATTTCTGTTTATCATCTATACTCCTGGGAATTCCTGTTAAGTGGATAATTAAATATTGATTGACTTCATGTGCCACGTTTATTCTATATTACTCTATCTCACCGCTGTTGCACAGAAATATACCATGAAGAAATTTTAATAAATTGAAATTAAAAAAAAAACCTAGATGGACATATGCCGTTTAAACTACCACTATGAGCGGAATGTCTAATGTCACTAAGATGTATTTGTGAGCCTTGACCGTTACTTTGAAATTCTCTTAGGTAACGCAAACGTCATAAGTAGTGTGGCAACTTTCATGACTAGTGATCTCAACAAACACATTTTCCTGCCTTGCAAAACTGTAGAATTGCAGTGGAGTTTAAATTTTGCTTTTAAGAAATTTATATTTGGAGTCATGAGGAAGAAAAGTATCTATCTAACTAGAAAATTGCATTTTACAGGGATTTCTGAGTAGCGGTGTTTCTGAGTAGCGGTTCAGTTGGAGGCAATTGTTAGCTGTAATGTTTATACTGAATATAGTGATATAAAAAGAACAACAAATGGAACGAAAGAAAACCCAAATGTCGAGCCATCACCAACAGATCTCGTTCATTAAATATTATTGGATTGTATTGATAGGACCGTTAATATATTGAAGAATTTTGTTGTGTTGAGTTGGAAGTCCTTATTTCATCCATGTTAACAATCTCTCCTCTTCTCTCGAGCGAAAGAGTAAAGTACTTAGTAAATGAGTATCTGGTATAACTTCAAACAATACATCGCAACTGAAATTCCTGAACGCATACTCTTAGTAATGCTTGCACTTTAAATTGCGAAAAAATGCACAAATACCAAATAACAACATTATTCAGGATTGTGGCACACACACACACACACACACACATACCGGTTAATATTAGTGTTCTAAAATATGGCGATGGAATAATAATACAAAACTAAACACGTAAAGATCAAGAAAAAGAAATGATTTGTTTTATAAATAAGATGCTGCACGCTTTATAAGAAGTGGTTTAATATATTGTTCCGAGCACATTAGAGGTACATGCACGTCAAGAAGATGATGTAAAAGACAAAATAACTGCAATAAGATGTTTTGATTGGCAGTATATTTTTGCATCATTACAACATCCTGTATGTAATATCAAATAATACACTAGAAATTCTGCGATTTTTTCCCCATTCCAAAGAATTTATTCAAGCAGGTAGTACATTTTTCTTCGCGTTCTATATTCTGATATCTACATTCGCTTTTTATTTCTTATAGAGGATTTACATTCATATAACAGAGTATAATAAATCAGCGTGTCTTCTTTGATATCTCAGATATAATACGAATATTTATGTAAAATTCTGGATGCATTTTTTGTGTATAACTGAATGCTTTATATATGAAAATTATTTATGTAGTTATACATCAATGTTTAGCTATCATTAATGTATTTTTTCATCTTACCTTTGATGTTTTTGAAATCTTTCATCTGAACTGATAGACAACTGGTTGGTAAAATTGTATTATTCATTGCAAATATATTTTTGAACAAAGATAACATTTCTTGTTATATAATGTTAGATTTGAATCACAAAATAGCAATATTCCAGCTATAAATATTGACAAGAAGAGACAAAAGTTTCCTCGCTACAAATGTGGTGTTATACACTTCCTTTAAGCTAAAGAAATAAACCCATTGCACATTTCTTTCCCTTTGAGAAATAATAATCTGTCATTCGTATACATACATGCGTCCAAAAAACCGTCAACCATTTAAAATAATATTTGCATGTAGCCTTGCATAGAATTTTCACGGTTTCAGCTGATATTTTAACACGAACGAATGCAATTTTCTTACAAAGAAAACAAAGGAAACACTTATACAAGAAAGGAAAGAAAATTTCAGAAGAGACTTGAAAATAACGAAAGTTAAATTGTTTGCTCTGTTACTCAAGTAAAAGATATTACTTGGGATGAGGCTTTAGTGGTATGAAATATCGAAACCGGTTTTCTTCCAAATAATTTTCGACGCTGAATAAAATACTTGTGTTCTGTGTAGAATAATTCAGGAAATATGGGACGAAATTTTTATTTTCTACATTTTTCCTGTAAAAAGGGGTTTATCTTCTGTTACACCGCCTAACAAAATGTTTGTTTTCTTTTTTGTCCTTTGTCAGTAAGTATTATTTCCTATCTCCTTCAATCTAGAAATCAAAGCAAATGATTACTATTCTCTTCAAACTCTGATTTCGGGACCTGAACATCAATGTTTTGAAACTGACCTATTTTCCCCTATATTTGAGACAGATTCAGCACTGAGTTGCTGAAACAGAAATATTGTTATAGCAAATATTCTACTCGTACCAGAGATTTGCTTGTCAGATGCTTGACTTTAATCACTTGAGCATATCCCTTATTTGGTGACAATATGTGCATCTCTCATCACGAGCAGGCGTAGTGGGGAAGCATCACAGCCATGTGTTGAAAAGGATTCTTTGAGGTTTTAATAAATGTAAAAGCATGACAGATTGAAAGAAAAAGACGTGTTTCATATTTTCTAGTGGTGAACAAATCAGAAATAACAGTTGCTACTCAAGGACAAAAATCATGTTAAATAGTTATCATTTCTTCTCTGTTTTCATATCTCACTATAAGTGATATTTGAAGAGTCATAATTTCTAATTTCATTTTGAAGTCTTTATAGATCTACTCGTCCCACTGGCCAAAGGAATAACTTGTGAATAATATATATATATATATATATATATATATATATATATATATATATATATATATATATATATATATATATATATATATATATATATATATATAGCAAGTACTGAGAATGCTACTAATACGAATAGATATTTAGAAGAAGATACATTTATTATATGATATAGCGTATATCAATTTTCTACCTTTTCTGTTATCGCAGCATGAGTGATTCCATATTGCGACAAAAGTTGAAATAATTGTTGTAAGCTCCCCAATTAAACATTTCACTTAACCAAAAAGACTTGTAAGCACCTCGGGTGGCAACATCGTGACAGCTGAACACCTGTTTTGTGTCATTATTGTTCGATGTTTTCCATTGTATGAAAATATTAGCAACAAACAAGGACATAAGTGCTTATCATTCTTCATTTTCATATACACTAAATATAAGCACAAACATGTATACGTACAACCACGCACGGATACACATGCGCAGGAGCCACTATGTTGTAAGTAGCTTGCTTACCAAACACATGGTTCCGTGTTCAGTCTTACTGCATGGCACCTTGCGTAAAGCCTTGTGAGTGGATTTGGTAGACGGAAACTGAAAGAAAAGCCCATCGTATGAATATATATATATATATGTGCGTATGTTTGTGTGTCTGTGTTTCTCTCGCCGCCATCGCTTGACAACCGATGTTGGTGTGTTTACGTCCCCGTAGCTTAGCAATTCGCCAAACGAGACCGATAGAATAAGAACTAGCTTTATAAAGAAGAAATCTTTGGGTCGATATGTTGTGGGCTCCAGCGTAGCTGCAGTCAAATGACTGAAACAAATAAAAAAGAATAAAAAAATCATATATATATAAATATATATATATATATATATATATATATATATATATATATATATATATAGAGAGAGAGAGAGAGAGAGAGAGAGAGAGAGAGAGAGAGAGACGCGACACAAGAAGACGAACAAAACACATGTACACACACTTTAAATCTATCGTTAACAAAGTGATACATACATAACAATTAAAGTTGTGATACCAACAGGAATTATAACATCAAGTACCGTAGCATCAACAATACTATCAATGTTGTTACATCTGGTATCAATAGAAGCTACATGTCAGATAAAGAGATATTTGTAGCATAGGAGGAAACAAATAAACGTAAGCCATAGCATATAATTCCACGGGTACAAATAAATAATATACTAATATCTACATATATCGTGGCTCTGTCGGTTACGATGACGAGGGTTCCAGGTTGATCCGGTCAACGGAACAGCCTTCTGATGAAATTAACGCGTAAACTTAACGTAATCCTCGGAGAGATTCAGCGTGATACAGAGTGTGACATGGCTGACTGTTTAAAACACATGTACAACGGAAAAAAAAAGAGTGAGAGGAAGTTGTAGTGAAAGAGTGCAGCAGGGTTCGTCACCACCCCCTGCCAGAGCCTCGTGGAGTTTAGGTGTTTTCGCTCAACAAACACTTACAACGCACGATCTGGGAATCGAAACCAAGATCCTGCGACCACGAGCCCGCTGCCTTAACCACTGGACCATTGTGCCTACCCATCTACATACAAGCATACTATTATAATGCGCGTGTACACGTTGGATGTATAATATTTGGATGTAGTTACCGTAAATCGTCTAGTATAGTCCGCTCTTGAGTATAATACGCAGGGGATTTTAGGGGGCTGTACCTCTGAAAAACCTAAACCTTGTGTATAATACGCACCCGTTCTCTAACTTGAATCAAGAAGGTCTATATAACGACCTTGGTTTGTAAACGTATATACGGTAACCTCCTTTATTATTATTGTATACATAACATGATGCAAACGTGTAGCTTTTTGGTGCACTTTTCACAAAATAAATAAATAACAATAATAACGTCAGTGAAAAATAAATATTAAGTAAATTGCTTTTACATATTTATCACTTAGAAAATTTTGCTTAGAAAATATTTTTCATTTTTAACCTCGTATATAGTACGCACTAGAAATGTTGACCTTTAAATTTGGGGAGAAAAGTGCGGATTATACTCGAGGATTTACAGTATCTAACATAACCTATCGCAGTATTATTATGTTCACACAGAGCGCTTTCCGAACTACTTGAACGTAGGTAGCATATTAAACCAACGCACGTCGCACAAACATAGTTACCAATACTGTTGACCACAAGAAACGAGGAAGCATGCTGTTATTGTAGTTCTAAAGGCTGAGCATATTGATTTAGAAATTTCTCGAGTTTTAAAACTTGCCACATCTTTCGTCTACAAAGTTTGTAAGGAGCTAGAGACTGAAAATGAAAACGTATAACGAGTGTCAAAGCATAAAACGCATTCTAAACGTTCTGAAATCATCGGAACACCTGAAGTTATCCAACAAGTTTAATAGTCCAAGAAAGTCCTTGAGGTCAATTGCAAAAGATCTCTATGTGTCAGAAGGAACAGTCAGAAATGTTGTTCACAAAGACATCAGATATAAGTCTTATATGAAGAGGAAAGGTCAATTTGTCCGAAAAGGCAAAAGAAAATCACTATAACCGATCTAAAAGGCTCTTAAGTAAACTGACAAATCCAGCAGAATATTTGATTTTGTTTTTCTGAAGCGAGAAAAACTTCGACCAAGTTCAAAATGTTAACAGAAATGACAAATGGTTATGTACAGACCCTTCTAAAGTTTCATGTGTTATGTATACAAAATTTCTTACAACTATCATAGTGTTAGAAGTTGTCAGCAATGAAGGACATGTGATGCCTCCTCACTTCTTTCCACAAGGCATTAGAGTTAACTCTATGCGAGTTCGGGTGTTGGAGCATATTTTGTTGTGTCTGGGGAGAGTCATTCTCTTTAACTGCCTTATTATTTAACACACTCACGGTAAAGTTTCCACTCATTTACTTATTTATTTTGCAAGATGCAACGAATGTTTTTGGAAAAATAAGTAAATAAGTGGAAAATTTACCGCTGAGTGTGTTAAATAATAGGGTCACTAAGAGAGAAGGACTCTCCCTAGACACAACAATACACACACACACACACACACACACACACACACACACACACACACATATATATATATACTTGCAATGCATCCCGTTTGCCCGGGTGCTATGACCTACAGCTACATTGTATTATATGCTTCTTTCTTATCGGCAGAATCAGCACACAAGGAGTGTGAAGCAAACGACTCTTTTTATAAACATGTTTTTCGATCATATTTTGATGAACAATGCTGAAATTATTGGCACCAAAAACATGTAAAATGGCATCTTAGATCAGAATGCAATCCTAACATTGCCCCCAAATGACCTAAACTTACGGATTTAAAGAATTGGATGACGTATGAGGACGTAGAAGTAACTGTATTGCAGAAAGTAAGGTACATGGAAAGAAAGCTTCTTCATTGTGAAAAGCATCATCTCTGTAATGTTTGGGCAGATTGGAGCACTTCGACATCTGTTAAGTAAAACCGACAATGTTTCTGGGTAAACTATGTTTTGCGTAATTCCAGTGTTGGTAGAATAAATATACAAGTCATCTGCACTGCTGACTGGAGAGCATGTGTGATATAGCTGGCCATGAGAAAAGCAAGGTATTTGTAAATTGAGACCGACAATTTTTAAAGTTGATTGTCATAACGAAGCACAATCGTACTGGGAACTGAAGGCGCTTGAATTTAAAGGACACATTTGAGCGTGATAAGGGGCATGCGTGGAATGCATGCGATCTATCCTCGATGACAGCCGGCAAAAATGGTTGCTTGCAGGACATGGCTTGTCAGCGTAGTTACAGTCAATATTGTACCATTGCATAGTTGTGGCGGGTCCAAATTCTTCAAGAGCGTGATAGGTGCGACTTTCTTTAGGAAAGACAAATGCTGTGGCCGTCTTGTGAGTTGCAGAAAATTGTGAAATTCAACTGGTTACTCAACAGTGGCATATTTGTCGATCGTAGTATCAGTGGAGACAAACGTTGAAGCATCTCCAGGTAGAATGTGGAGGAGTTCGTGGTTTACTTTAGCAACACTTTCATTCCGAGGTGCTAAAATAGCTCACTCTGCCAACCATGCTATGTTTATGAAGTTGTCTTGCAATGGGGGAAATACCTCTTCTTTACGCTCAGCCAATATAGATATCATGTACTCATATTGCAAAGGCGCCATATTTTTAATTGTTTATATTAACAACAGAAACATAGGCGGTCCTGTTTAGGCATAAGAGTTAAAGTTCCAATTCAACTGCCGAAAAGCACCATTCACGTTACTTTATGGCGGTTTAATTGGGGCTTTAATTCCTATTTCTAATGCCTCACGCATCCCTATGCTTCGTGCTAATTTAAATACATATAAATACATGTATATATATATATATATATATATATATGGTATGTGTGTGTTTGAGTGTTTGTATATTTAGTAGAAGTATTTTCAATGTTATTTTGTTCCCACAAGCATGTATCCTGAGTTATGTATACCTTTTGATATATTAAAGTACGAAATACTAACCCAAAGTATACACGTCGATTTAATCACCAAAAAACTCTTAGATGCAATTAAATGTATCATTGCCTATGTGTCAATGCTTGAAATCAGTTTAGAAATTTTGGACGAATTATGCTACTTTGTTCACGTGTCCAATATCCTCCCATTTCCTTCAATCGAAGGATGATACCTTCTCTTTACACTTCAGAATCTGAATGTACATATGGCTTTTCCTGGGCTGATACAAACCATCAGAAAATTCTTTGGATTGAACCACTTACGCTTTGAATGCAATTTTCCTGAAATCTGTTCCATCAATTAGAGATGATATTCATGCCTACTGAATCAAATATATATTTCTGTAAATCAAAGACGGCGTGATAGAGGGCACTGCTCCATGTAATTGGCTTCTGGAATTACATACACTGTATTTTTACATTTGTGCACTTAATAACTTTAAGTCCTTCAAGTATCCAGTTCGGATAGTAACAATTTATTAACAGATATGTGGCATTATGCCCAAATTCCTAAACGAAGCCATTTCATTTCCTTTTCCTTTCAATGCTCAGCCTATTGGCAGAGTTGTGACTATCACAGTATCTACTACCCAAATGAAATATCTTTTTTTTCTTTTTTTGTTATTACAATATTCACGTTTAAACATAAAAATATTATTATCGGTATATTTAACGTACATGAGTTGAATAAATCTTATAGCGTCAGACTTCATATTGTGTAATATTCGTTTCTAACTAATTTTCGTTTAATATATAACGTCTTATTAGGTCAGCTATGTCATCCAGCCAACATATAACGGCAATAAAAAACATACAAGCCAAGAATTATTGAGGACCAAAAAATTTAGCGTGTTG
>NC_142935.1:37288732-37318732 GCF_046866305.1 Octopus bimaculoides
AGCATAACTCTTCTTCGAAAACAGATAATAAGTCCAAAAGAAAAGAAAGAAGGAGGGCAAAAATTCGTCAACTGTCCTCATGTAGTTACATTTTTTATATATATTTTTAAGTATATTATTATAAAATATAATTAAAATTCAGGGCTCTGGAATGCTATTGCCTATACGCTAAAAGCAGATGTCAATATACATAAAAATTAATTTTACCTGCACGGTTACTTTTTATACGCTAGCCACTCGTATAATCATTTTAATGATTATTTCCTTAATTTATGAATATATATATATATATATATATATATATATATATATATATTATATAGATATATTGCTCAAGATGTTTAATACTTACTTGCACGTAGCTTGGTTAGTGGTATTCGGCTGTTTTCCGTAAAGGTTGTGAGTTCGATTCTTGGTCGTGTGCTGTGTCCTTCAGCAACACACATTATTTTCCGTTGTCTCAGACGACTCAGCTGGTAAAAATGAGGAGTACCTGTATTTCAAATGTCCAGCCATATCACATTGTGTGTCAGTCTGAATTTCCTTGAGAACTGCGTTAAAGATATGCGTAACTGTAGAGTGCTCAGCCACATGCATGTTAATTTCGTGAGCAGGCTGTTCGCTTGGTCGGATAAACTGGATCCCTTGCCGTCTACGAAATAACGGAGTGCCACCAGCTATTTTAACAATACATAACTGAAAGAAGCTTAACTATCAGGTCATCCCATAAGTTCTGACCGATTTCACCTTTTTAAAAATTGAATGAAATGGAATTAAAATGGAATTAATTAATGGAATTAATTAATGGAATTAATTAATGGAATTAATGCATTTGTTTACATTTAAACTAATTGAATATTATTTTACAGAATAATAGAATTAAAATTTCTTTGATTAAAACACTTTCTAACATGAAAGTATCCAAAGAGCATTTAAGGCACATAATACTCTATGAGTACAAAAAAGGAAACTCTGCAGTCGAAGTGACTCGAAACATCCACTCAGTTTATGGGAAAGCATGCTTGAAAGAAAGAACTTGCAGAAGATGGTTTGCAAAATTCAGAAGTGGAGATTTTAGCCTTGAAGGTGAAGATACAACAGGACGTCCAGTTGAGTTTGATGATAAGCTCCTTGAGGTATTACTTGAAGAAAATCCTGCATTATCACTTGAAGAATTGGCAATAAAACTTAGTTCAAACTATACAACTGTTCATCGTCATCTTCAGCAACTTGAAAAGGTTCCTAAAGTTGGAAAATGGGTGCCTCATGAATCGACCGAAAGCAACCACAAATCCCGAGTTGACATCTGCTCTTCTCTCCATTCGCGCGAACTCATTTCACCCATTTTGGATAGACTTGTGACTGGTAACGAAAAATGTATCTTCTATCGAAATGTTAAACGTCGTAAACAGTGGCTTGGTATAAAGGAAAAAGCTAAACCACAACCGAGAAGGGAACTTCATGGGAAGAAGGTTCTTCTCTCTATCTGGTGGGATTGCAAAGCAGTAATTAACTTTGAATTGTTACCACCTAATGCAACAATCAATGTCCAAGTTTACTATCAGTAATTAGAGCATTTGAACCAAGCTTTGAAGAAAAAAAAAGACCCTCTTAAATTGAATCGAAAAGGAGTGATGTTTCATCAGGACAATGCGCGGCCCCACACGGCAAAGATCATATCACAAGATCGAACAGCTTGGCTGGAAAAAAAATTCCTCTTCCACCTTATTCTCCCGACCTTGCTCCTTCAGGGAACCATTTGGTACGTAGTTTACAGAATCATTTGGGTGACGTAACTTTCGCAAGCCAGGAGGAGGTCTAAACTGACATTTCAGTGTTCTTCGCTTTGCAACCAAAAGAGTTTTACATTGATGGGATTAAAAATCTTGTAAATAGATGGAAGGATCTCATAGATAATCAGGGAAAGCACACTGATGACTGAATTTGAATTAAATATAACATTTGATCACTTGTTTTCTTTATCCAAAATTCGGACAGAATTTATGGGATGACCTGATATATTCATTCTTAATATGAATTTCCGACGTGCGACCTATGTTTCATACTGTATGGATCAATCGATTTTTACGATGTTTACAATAAAACCTTTTTCGAGTATTCGATGAACATGCACTGCAAAGGCATTTCTATTTTCACTCACTGCTAAAGCAACGCTTCTCTCAATGCATTTACTTCAAAAGCAACACTACATTCAATGCATTTACACAATCTCGGCTTCATTACTTATACGAGAGTATATATACTTATAGTACATGAGCGCCTTTAGCGCTCACCCTTTAGATGATATTATCGACTTTAGATTTTTAATAGCTGCAATCTTCTCCCAGAAATTGACCTTTTAATTCATCCGATGAAGTTGCTTAATCCTTAAGTACCTCTCGTCACCGGACAAGTGTCTTACAGCTTACTCCACTTTACTGTGTTATGCTACTTTTCACACCATTTTAACATTTTCTACAGAGGAATGGTTCCCGTTTTTCCAATGCCCCTCTCATTAAATATGCATTGGTTCCAGAAACAGACACTTCAGATCGGACATATGAGCTTCGAGTACATGAACAGGAACACTACTTGTATATAGCTATCAACATAATACTCATGCATGAATAAGCTAGAACTAAAATGAAAGAAACAGCATCTAGAAGTTGCAAGATCATCTAGAAATAGCTGTTAGATTTCCTATCAGATCATCTAATGACATTCAAAATTAAATACAGGACTCACTGAGTAATGGCACGGTGTTCTGCTCAGACAGACTAAAGCCCAATTGATAATCAAAATATCTCCACAAAATCAGCTCTGAAAATAACTAATAACATTTTTAGCGAACGTACATTTAAAGCAATATGAAATCTATATCTCAACGATGTGTCTTGCAATAGCGTAACGTCTATATATTTAAGAAGATAATGCTCCTCATAACCTTTACAGTAGGTAAAATGTCTCATAACCTCGATGAGCGATAAAAGATGCGCATTAAATTTATTCACAAAGAATACCTCTCGTACATTTGTATAACAGACAGCTATATTGTTTTTCCCACTCCAGCTGATTTTTCCTTGAAGTTCCTTTACTACCATGAATTAGCAATCTATATACGATTGCCAATTGAGAAAACATGATAAATCCATTTCTCCAACTTTCGAAATGTTATTCCTTTCACCCACATTATCCACGTTGAGATTCTTTTATGAAGTATTCTGCTTGTAATCTGTAACTTAACCAGATACAGTTTCTATCCAATATTGTCCTGTCCTGAAAACACCTACTTATATTTGTCACATCAATTTCACCTCTTTATAAAGGGCAACCAGAAAGGCTTCTGCACATCTTCTTTCCAATAATATATGGTAAGGTAACGGTATATCTGCGTATTTTGAAATACTTGAAGCAATTCTTGGAGAGGGATTACATGTGATACATATCAGTTCAGAGAAACAACAACAACTAATTTGTTTTTATATCGCCTTGGAAGTACAAAATCAGCAAACAGAGGAAAAGGATTCGGAAAATATCATTATTTTCCAATTTATTTCAAGCGAATTGTGATTTACAATTTAAAAAAAAAAATTCTACAGACGTTCAACTCCTTCAACAAAACTATGTAACAGAAACAATTGCTTTTCTTTAAAAAAACAACGAAATACGTCATGTCCAGGTGATACTAAAGAAACAGAGAATGCAACGCGAATATATAATTTCATTTCTGTCACTTTCTTATATATATCAATAATTATTAACACTTACAAACATTATTCACATATATAAATGTGAGTGTGTGTGTGTGTGTGCGTTTGTGTGTGTGTTTGCGTGAGTGTTGTTGAGTGTATATTGTGTGCATGAGGTTTACATTTGTGCACCCGAGTGTATGATTTAAAAAAGTTGTCAAAAGTAAGGCAATTATTATTTTCGTTCTGTGAATAAACGTCATTACGTAATCTATAAAAAGGAGGAAAACATTAAAATTATTCAGCTTTCTCTTTTTTTCTAATGGGTTTTAGAATGCATTACTGAATTATTCATACGTCTTATATTGTATATTTCCTACTATTTATATACTTAATACATACTTACAAGTATATATGAACATGTCTAGACATGCAACTATATGCAAGAAAGTACGTACATAAAGTAAAACATACAAATCTGCACATATACATACATACATACATACATACATACCTTCAAACATGCATACATACATACATACATACATACCCTGTTGATGTTGTTGAAATTCCAACGAAAAAGCTTTGGATCTAGGTTCAAAAAGGTCTTTCTCTATTAGCAAGGCATCTTGAGATAAAACTGAACAAAAACTGACACACATACATAGATACATATCTACAAACATACATACATAAAAACACATACATGCATGTATATATACATAAAAACATCCATACAAATATACATACATGCAAATATATATATATATATATATATATAAATAGCATTACTACAGAATAATGCCACACACTAGACTTCCCAAATAAACATATCCTTGTAAAAGATTTTATCCTTTTTTTTATTTTATTAACCAAATATATATATATATATATATATATATATATATATATATATATATATATATATATATATATATATATATATATATATATATATATATATATACATATATATATATAACAAACATTCAAATAAGAGCTTTGACGCTAAAACCATATATAGCAAAGTTAATTACCTATGTAAACATTTGTGTATAAGGTCAATCTCTAAGGCTGATCCATATTAAAAAGGAATTTTGAATATGGATCAGCCTTAGAGATTATAAATATTTTTGGTGTTTACTTTTTGCCCTGAGGATGTGTAAGGAAATTTACTTATTTAACTTGAATTAAGAGTTGAATTTGACTTTATACAGAAATGTTTACATAGGTAATAAACTTTAATATATATGGATTTAGAGTCAAAAGACTTATTTAAATGTTTGATATATAACCAAGTAGATCGATTCAAAAGGAGTTTACTATAGACCTTTGTGGACGAATTTTTAATATCTTGGTAACGATTACATGTTTTATCTTACCAATATATTTGGTAGATATCATTATATGAACATATATATATATATATATATATATATATATATATATATATATATATATATATATATATATATATATACATACATACATACATACATACATATATTACATATACATAAATACATGCATAAATAGATACAAACATAATACAAATATACATACATGTACGCATACATACATACAAACATACATACATTCGAAGCGACAAGTTGCGTATTTGGCGTGGGAAACTATTTATCGAAAATACGATGAATACTATTTCCAGCTTTGGACCCACAGCTATCAGCCTTGTTGTATAAATGGTTAATCTTCAGATGAATCAACTGAGAGAGCCTTTTATTCACCAGCCTTTTATTCAGAAACTCAACAGGTAAACATTTTTTCTAGCTGTAATTATAGAAGCCTTTAAGCACAAAACTAATTTATCTTGGAGCTATGAATTGAATAATGTTCTATTTAACTGCTACAAAAACAAAAGCGAAATAAAGCCCCACTGTTGGCTATATGAATTGATTGATATCATATTGGGACGATCCGCATCCAGAATTAAATCATTTTACTGCGAAGCAACTACGCCAACAAGCAACATTTGTAGAACATAGAAAGAAGGTTAGTAACTGTAAGTTTATTAAAACATCGAAAATGAACCATTTTCCCAACTCTACAACCCAAAACGAGAGCATGAATGATATAAGGTCACCACGTGGTTTTGCAGCTAGCGACATTCCAGCAGATTCCATAGTACCTGCCAGCCAAAGTACATTACTGGCTCAAGTAACTGACCACTCTCTCCCTGCTACAGCTATGGTAAATAGCAAGCACAACCACAATGATTGTAGTAGTAGTAGTAGTAGTAGTAGTAGTAGTAGTAGTAGTAGTAGTAGTAGTAGTAGTCAGTATTATATGCCGGTGAAATGTGCCCTTACTGAAATTTTCCGAGAAACAATAACTTTGGCTTTGAAGGACTCTCTTGTGGAAGGAATATTCTCTGCCAAAGTAAGTAAAAAACCACCAGTTACGGTAGTAAAAGCCGGTAACGAAATTGGTTAGGGGTATTTACAAGTGTGATGAACCTACATCCTGGCAGATTAACTCCTATCTAAATGCGCTGGCTGCTACTGTAAAACGGTACATGAATGATATTCAAAAAGTAAGCAAAACTGAAATAACAAAGAAAGTACCATCATGGTGTTTGAAGATTGAGAAAAAGATAACTGGTTTACGGAAGATCATCACTGATGTAATGATGCTTATTGCACGCAAACAAGCAAATCAATATACGTCCAACCAACAGAAAGTAAAGAAGGATATAGAAATGATGTTTGGAGAGAGCAAAAAGGGGACACACATTTGCAAATTGATTATCTTAAATCAGGAGCTAAAAACTGTCAGTGAAAAACTGACATCAGAAGAGAATAACCGAGAGAAGAACAATAAGCAAAGCATTTAACCGCAACAAGGCAGCGGTATACAGAGACATGAGAGGAGGAGCAATAACTATCACGGAAGCTCCTTCACGAGAAGACAGATTCTCCGTCTGGAGCGAAAATAAGGAATTTAACCAAGACGCTCAGTGGCTGGAAGAAATCCGAAAAGTTATTGCTCCTGCGTTACATCCAAGACATACAACATTGATGGTGAAACTCTTGCAACTGTGATCTAGAGACTCCAGGATGGAAAAGTACCTGGAAGAGACTTGATTGCTGGATGCAAGCTTTCCGTCGGAGGAGTAGCATACTACATTGGCTAGCGCTAGCAGAAAAAAAATTGATACCTAAATGCAGAATCACCCTCGTGGCAAAAAGCTACCGGCCAATTGCTGGCCAGAACTTAATGTATACGACATACAGCATGATTAAGCGTCTTCCTCCAAGACCATTGTAAAACCAATAACATTATCACAGAAGAATAAGCAGCTGGGAAGAAGGGAGTCTGGGGATGTGCGGTGCAATTGCTAACCAACAAAGCTGTGCTGTCAGAGGTGCGAGAGCATAGGAGAAACCTAGTTTCAATGTTGTTAGATTACAAGGAAGCCTTTGACACTGTTCCTCACTGTTGGATGCTCGAAGCTCTTCAACTTGCTAAAGTTACAGTGAGAACAGTGAAAGCCATAGCTGACCTGACTTCATCGTGGGCCACCATCTTGAAATTAAACACAAAGAGTGACTGTATTATCACCGATAGAATGCAACATCGCAAAGGCATATTCCACGGAGACAGCCTCTCTGTGATGTTTATACTTTCTGTAAACCCCTTGTTGTTCATGTTAACATGAACGACAAGGATTTCTCTTTAGTTCACAAGGAAACATAAATACCAAAATTACACAGTTTCTTTGTGGATGACTTAAAAAATACTGCTAAGAATATGCATGAGATGAAAAAGAGCCTTGTCCCTAGTTACAACATTCTCAAAGGATGTAGGGTAGGAGTTTGGTGGGGATAAATGTTTTTATGTGGTTGTAGAAAGGTGGAAAACTATAAACCAGACTAGTGGCATCTCCATCAATGATTTGACTGTTTCCTCTGTATCTGACGACGAATGTTACAGATATCTAGGGGTGGATGAAAATATATCATACAATAGCACCTGTAACAAATCACGCGTCACTAAAGAATATGACAGCCGAATAAAGAAAATTTGGACTCCAAAACTCTCTGCATTCAATAAAAAAGGCGGTAGAGGCTTAATGGCGATCCAAAATGCCTTTGAATGTCGCATCATATCCCTTCACCAAGGTTCGACCAAGTTGACCAAGTTTGCATAAATGTCATTTCCGTCATTCTATGTCAGTGTCAGCCAATATACCAATTTTGTTTATATATGTCTAAAATATCGGATAAACAAAATTACATGGTCTCAACTTTTGTATATCGTAATTTATCAGTGATTAGATTGCCATACTAGCATCACTGTACGTAACATATGCGTCCTAAGAGTGGTTAGTTTCCTGAATCTCATTCGTTCACAACATTCATGAATAAATTTATCATTTGCAATTTATTAACAGTAGAGAAAACTTTATTAAAAGGACGTATCATCTAACATGTTTCCCCCACAAATTCTTGAATGTAATATAATTAAATTATCTTGTAATGTCCACAAGCGAATCACGATATGCCGAAACAATTTGACTGTGCATACACACGATTCCATATATCTGAAAACTATTTATGTTGCATATCTCTTTTCTCTGTTTGTTTTTTGCATTGTTCGAAAAAGTTCGTTTTCACCCATATATGCATGTATGTATACATATAGATATAGGTATGTACATATATGTATGGATATATGCATATGTTCATATATTATTTATATTATATGATTGAACGCCACGCATCCATTCCCAAGTAAGTTATATATATATATATATATATATATATATATAGGAGACAATTAGGTGGACTGTTAATGTGCTAGAAGAAGATCACATGTAATGCGTCTACTAAGACCGAATTGTCCTCAAAGAACCACGTTCTCAAAGAGTTGATATATTCGATGCAGAAACTATTGTCTGCAGAGATATTTCCGGATTTAGCGCGCAAAAACGAAGGCTTTTGAAATATAATTAACAGAACCATGTGCACGTTCTTCATTCGTGGGGAAAAACTAGTATACGATTCTGGGGAATTATGTTTCTTTGGCGGTCTGTACTGATGAGAAACAGATATTTTCGGTAAGAAAATATTGATTTCGAAACCGGCTGCGGATAACATCGTATGTATTTATGTAATTTTCACTTGTCTTTCCCGTATACGTTTTGTTGGTTCACTAAATTTTTCTTTGAGATCAATTCGGTCTTAATAGACGCATTATATGTGATCTTCTTCTAGCACATTAACATTCCACCTAGTGATCTCCTTGATATATACATATACAATAATTTTTTGAGATCTCAGATATTTCTTTCTGAATCTCCTTGGTTCTTTCAATGTGCTTGTTCCTTGGTATTAAATTGATATTCATTAATATCCAATTTTTTACCCTACTGTTTTAATTTATAAATATATATATATATATATATATATGTATATATATATATATATATATATATATATATATATATATATATATATATATATATATATATATATATATATATATATATATATATATATATATATATATATATATATATATATATATATATATATATATATATATATATATATATATATATATATATATATATATATATATATATATATATATATATATATATTCATTCATATTTATATATGCACCATATATTTCTCTATGCTAACCCCTCTCTCTCCCTACAAACACACACGCACACACACACATATGCATATATATATATATATATATATATATATATATATATATATATATATATATATATATATATATATATATATATATATATATATATATATATATATACATATATATATATATATATACATATATATATATATATATACATATATATATATATATATATATATATATATATATATATATATATATATATATATATATATATATATATATATATATACATATGTATACCGGTAAGTGTGCATATTTTGGCTTCATAGAGAAGTTTGCTTGTGGCAATGTACCGTATACAGAATTACATACAAACACATGAACGCATTCACAAACACATTCAGGAACGTGTATTTGTGATTAGAAGTAATGTCATTATTTTGTGGTATGTGATTTGAATACCAAAATTTTACCGCTATATTACTTACGAAAAATGCATAGTGACTAATATCCAGCTTGCGTATATCTATCCATCCATCTATCCATCCATCCATCCATCCATCCATCTATCCATCCATCCATCCATCCATCCATCTATCTATCTATCTATCTATCTATCTATCTATCTATCTGCCTGTCTGTCTGTCTGTCTGTCTGTCTGTCTGTCCGTCCGTCCGTCTGTATGTATGTTTATATATGTGTAAGTATGTATGCATGCACGTATACATGTATATGCATTAATAAATATATATATACATATATATATATACATATATATATATATATATATATATATATATGTATATATATATATATATATATATATATATATATATATATATATATATATATATATATATATATATATATATATATATATATATATATATATATATATATATATATATATATATATATATATATATATATATACATTATAAATATTTATAGATAATTACATACCTGTCTGCTTCCTTTCCGCACTCCTATATAGCCTCAGGAATTGAAAGTTTCTAATTAAATTATCGAAAGAAAATTGTAAATTCTAATGAGTGAAATGAACAGAATAGGAAATAATATACGCTTCTGTTTTTAACCATGCCAATACCACTAATATAAATATACATTATAATTATGGTGTACAATTTTTTTTTTCTTAATTCACGAAATATCATATCGAGTCTCCATAAGCATTTCATCTTGAAATGAGAAGACAGGGAAAACCACCACGGATAGTATTCTGGATTAGCAGAAGTAATATTTCAAGACAATGTAATACAAACTACTATCAAGTATGTCGATAGATGAAATAAATAACGAAAGACTTAGCGCAGATTTTGATTTAGTCATATATTCTTCCATCATCACGTGCGTAGCACACACCTTATATATCATATGGGAATATGATCTTGCAATATAATCGATCAGATTAGGTATTGGACTGTTAGAAATAGCTGCAACAGCTCCAGATATTACACCTAATCTATTTTTTGTGAAAAATGTGGATTTGTACAGCAATTTCTATGGATATTGTTTTCCAATTTTGGCACAGGTCCAGCAGGTTCGTGGTAAGGAGCAAGTCGATTATAACGACACTCGTGCGTTGCGTCCGTTTTCACTTTCTGTGTTCAATTTCCGCTGAGATCGACTTTGCATTTCACGCTTTGGGTTCGATAAAATGATTACCAGTTGAACATTGTAGTCGATTTAATCGATTTATCTCTTCCCGAGAAGTTGGTGACCTAGTGCTAAAATTGGAAATCGATATTATTATTATTATTGTTGTTGTTGTTGTTGTTGTTGTTGTTGTTGTTGTTGTTGTTGTTGTTGTTGTTATTATCATTATTATTGTTGTTGTTGTTATTATTATTATTAATGTTGTTGTTGTTGTTGTTATTATTATTATTATTATTATTATTATTATTATTATTATTATTATTATTATTGTTTTTGTTGTTGTTGTTGTTGTTGTTGTTATTACTAAGGCAGCGAGCGTGTAGAATCATTCGCATGCCGGGAAAAATGCTTAGCGACATTTCATCCGTCTTCATGTTGTAAACTCTGTCTTTAATCATTTCGAGATTGATAAAATAAGTACCAGTTGAACAGTGAGGCTGATATAAAAGACTTACCCCCTCACAACGACCTTGATGACCTTGTGTCAAAATTTGAAACCGACATTGTAGCATCCGTTTGACTCAGTCCCAAATAAGTGGATGATTCTGTATATTCAGTTTGAAATCACACACACACACACACACATACACACACCTCATACAGACATACACGCACACACATGTATATACATACACACATATGTATGTATACATGTATGTAACTATTTATAAGTGTGTGTAAATGTATATGTATATGTCGATATTTGATATGAAATATCGGGTCATCACATAAGTTCTGTCGGAATTTTGAATAAAGAAAACAAATAATCAAATATTATATTTAATTGAAATTTAATCATCAGTGTACTTTCCCTGATTATCTATGACTTCCTTCCATCTATTTACAAGCTTTTTAATCCCATCAATGTAAAATTCTTTTGGTTTCAAAGCGAAGAACTCTGAAATGTCAGTTTCGACCTCCTCCTGGCTTGCAAAATTATGTCCCACACGTGATTCTGTAAACTACGAAACAAATGGTAGTCTGAAGGAGCAAGGTCGGGAGAATAAGGTGAATGAGGAACTTTTTCTCAACCAAGTTCTTCGATCTTGTGATGTGATCTTTGCAGTGTGGTGTCGGGCATTGTCCTGATGAAACATCACGCTTTTCGATTCACTAAAGCGGGTCTTTTTTTTCTTCAAAGCTTGGTTCAAACGCTCTAATTGCTGACAGTAGACTTGACATATGTAACAATTACTCCATGGGAGGTACTGAGCTTGGTAGTCATTACACCGAGGATATCTTAGTGGTGTAAATTTCAACGACAATAAATTGTTATTGTTCCTAAACATACACGGTCAACATTTAGTTTTCTATACCTGACACGAACTGCTTGAAGCTTACACATTCCCTACACTTGGATCTTACCCCTATATATACATACACAGACATACACACACGTATATATATATATATATATATATATATATATATATATATATATATATATATAAACATATACTTACACACATACGCACACACACAGACATATATATGTATGTAAATGCATGTATGTATATGTATGTATATATATATATATATATATATATATATATATATATATATATATATATATATATATATATATATATATATATATATATATACGAGGGAACTAAAAAATTATCCGCACTTTCATCATAACATATCTGTATTTTTGTCACACGTTTTCTGCGCATGGGAGCTTATAGTTGTTACTATTTTGATCACGTGATCGAAGCTTGAGCGTGATCGCACCATTTTTAGTTTTCGCTTTACAGTGTAAGCATGGCCACTCCACTAGCAATATGCATCAAAGAAGAACAGAGAGCTGTGCTCCGATTTCTCTGCTCCGAAGGTGTGTCAGGTACTGAAATTCATTGGACGATTTTAGCACAATAAGAGGACAGTGAACTACTGCGTATAAGTATGTATGTGTGGATTGAACAGTTTAAAAGTGGGTGGACATGCATGACGCACGAAGTGGGAGCAGGACGCTCGTTAATCTCCATTAATGACGTGAAGGATTCAGCAATCTCGAGAGACGGTAAAATTGAACAGGATCACCATTACTATCCCTTGGATCACTGCTTTTTGTTCTTCTTTGCTGCACATTGCTAGTGGAGCGGACATGCTTACACTGTAAACCCAGAAAGAAAAGTTGCACGATCAGGTGAAAACTTCGATCACGTGATCACAATAGTACCAACTATAAGTACGCATGTGCAGAAGGTGGTGTGTCAATAATAAAGTTGTATTATGGCGAAAGTGCGAATAATCTTTGACTTACCCTCGTATATATATATATATATATATATATATATATATATATATATATATATATATAAATTAAATTTAAAGGAAGAAAGAAGTCAAATTAGCATTGCGATTGTTTCCGTAAACGGAAGATTTGCTTTATTCTATATCTCATCCAATGTTATGTAGCACATGTCATGATATATGGAAATACGAAGGCACAATCGATGAAATTGATATTTTGCGATAAATTAATTTGGGCGTGGTTACAATATGTAAATAAACCGAATAGCTAATGATTTCACTTGATATCTCCAAATTTTAAGATAACTAATAAAAATAAAAGGTATAGAAGTAAATCAAAATAAAAACAAAATCAAGTCCGTTAGGATTTATCATAAAGATCAAAGCATTTACCGTGCAACGACAATCAGCCATTTAATGACTCTATGGCGACATTGGCAGTAGGATCGATAACCAGAATTATAATTATCAACTACATCACTCTTTCTGTATGTCTCTGTCTTTCTGATTGTCTGTCTCTCGCTCTTGATATATATATATATATATATATATATATATATATATATATATATATATATATATATATATATATATATATATATATATATATATATATATATATATATATGAATATATATATATATATATATATATATATATATATATATATATATATATATATATATATATATATATATGTATATATATACACTTATATACACATATGTGCATACACACACTCACTAATATATATGTGCATGTGTGTGTATCATTATTTTGTGACCTTGGCTTTAAACTGTATTACTAGTAATATACCAACCGTAAATACCTGTCTGGCCTTTTAGGTACTTTCAATATATGTGCTGAGGCCAATGCTATTTCTAAATAAACCTGATTGTAAGTCGATGATGTACAATTTTGTTTTTATTACTTCCCGAATACCACATGATCCAGTCCTTTCTAGGACAAATACCATGAGCTGTAACACGTGCTTAAATTCTCACATATAGAGAAAATCTCTAAAGAAAAGCTATTTCCTTTTTTCAGTTGAGTTTCTCGTAGAAATTTCGTAAAGTCTCGGTAAAAAAGTTTTGAGGCAGTCCTTTCATATCACAAATTAAATTTCGCTGGAGTACAACCTTGTTAAACACAAGCATTAGGAAAATTATATCTTGTTATCAGAGGATGCCGATAATGGATTATTTATGTGCAATTTCTCAAAAGTGGCAATTATGCTCACCGTTGGATTGGTTCATGCTATACTATGCTAATCATATACTTATGTTGAATTGTCCAGACAAAAATAGGTCAAAGAAACAAAAATTTCACAGTCTTTCGGTATGAAGCATTAGATATGTTAAACTTAATGGATTTTTAATATTGTCCCTGAATGTGAGTTAGTAGTCTTTTGAAGGGTAGGGTTCTAATATGCACGCAAGTTTATAAATGCTTAAAACACACTAAGCAATTCATTGGAGCAAACCCTCATATTACTTCATCTGTAACAAACTCATACACATATATTCGTAAGGGTAGCCCACTATTCACGCTACTATTCAAGAAATTCAAACAGTTTTGCTAATAAGTATATATTTCATTGTTTCAAATATAAAACTGCACCTTGCAATTTTGTCATAAGAGAAATAAGGTACGATCCAATGAACTTACATTATGGAATTTTATGTTGAAAATGAATGGTCCATTTTGTGCACACAAGGTGCTTGCGGCATTAGAGAGTAAAGAATCCCCCCTCTAACTTGGCAGTCATTCGTGCTGCATTTTATTCACCAAAAACAGTCTCGACTGGCACCAACTGGGATACTACGTTTAGTTCGAACCTCAAAGAAAAAAAGAAAAGCTTGAGCAAAATATTCTTCAAGATGCAGCAACATCCACGAGATACCCTTCCCGTGAGCGTGATATCCACAAAACATAATTACAGCGACTTTAAAAAGGATTTGCATACGTACCCATAGAAGCTGCAATTAGTGCAAGAGATAAAGAGGTTAGATAACCAGCGACGACAGAATTATGCTGTTCGTTGGCAAGATATGACAGTAGACCAGTGAATTTATTCACAAAATAATTGTGGATGACGAAGCCCATTTTCACAATTGATTCGTCAATAAGCAAAACAGCAGATTACGGTGAAGAGAACATCTGGAATAATCTATGAGTGTTGAATGCAGCCACACGAAGTCAAAGTTTATTGTGGGGGATCTTCGGAAAATATAATCCGACCAGACTTTTTCCATTATTAAAAGGGTAACGCTTTGTCGCCGACTGGTGCCTGATATCGAGAGATTTTAGAGCAATTTGTTCGTGCAGCTATTCAGAACACATTGGAGGATTCGTGGCAGCAAGATGGAGCAACTCCTATCCTGCGAGAGAGAGTATGCAGTTCCAGGGGAAGTTCAAAGATAGCATATTTCGACTGGCCACCGAAATCTCCTGATCTAACTACACCAGATATATTTCCTGTGGGGCTATCAAACGATCGTATGTACATTAAGAAACATCACAAAGTGCAGCAGCTGCAGGAAAACGTACGAACAGAAATTCCTGCACTGGGATGGTATAAGTTGACCCATGTCATGGAAAATGCACTTGAAAAGGCGCGCCCATGTGAAGTGGCAAACAGAGATCAATTTTGGGACATTGCCGTTTATAATCAGACTAACAAAATTAAAATGTTATATTGCCAATTACAGAAACGTTCTTCCAGAAATAAGTCAATATTGAAAAGTTATTCAATTTTTAAATGGTAGCGTGACTTATGGTCCACCGTCTATATATATATGTGTGTGTATGCACATGATCGAATATATATATGTGAATATGTGTGTCTTTTTTGTTTGTTTGTGTGTGTATTCGTGTGTGCGTGTGTGTGTGTTCGCACGCATGCGCGCATGCAGATATATACATGCACATTCACATAAACTTCACACATATAAGTTTATGTATATATATATATATATATATATATATATATATATATAAATTTCAAGAGGTGTGCAGCAAAATATTCAAAACGCTAATGAATGTAAGTATTGGGGGATTGATATCCTTCGATGCTTAAATCTCACCTTAGATGTTGTACAAACAAGACTAAAAACCCTTTCATATTGTGTAATTAGAGACTATAGCGCTCGTTATAATGAATAAAACAAGTAAAAAGTAAAGACACTGTAGTCATTACGTCTCTCATTTGCGACAAAGATGAAAGTATTTTTCGAAACATTAGGTTTATTTGCTTTTGAATTAAGTTCTCTTTATCATTTATTACCCGGTTCTTCACGAATTCACCTATTTCGTGTGTTCCTCTCATCATCTCTAATAGCCCGGCTTTCATCGTTATTATATATTCAAACATTACGTATATCTATCTATGCATATATATATATATATATATATATATATATATATATATATATATATAAAGTAATAAAGTGTTGAAAATTGGGGAGAGAGATACAAAAAATATTGACAGACATATGTGTGTGAATATACCAAAAGAAAATATATATATATAAAACGACACACTCATATATAAATCTCCCTATGTCTTTCTCTCTCTCAATATATATAGATGTATATATGCATGTATGTGTGCGTGCGTGCGTGCGTGTATATGTGTGCACATATAAGTATTTATATATATGTATATGTATAAATTCATACATATATATATATATATACAACATACATTCGTATGATATGTTTAAGTAGTCCCACACGTACATACGGAATGATTCTATTCATTACAATCTACGCATATAGATATACCATTAAAACATTACGAAACCTTTTAACATCCTTCTTAATGATTCAGCCACGAATGAAGTCAGACGTAAAACGTGTTTTTCGTTGACGAAAAGGTGTCAGTTGGAATTATATGAATGATAAATGGAATCAATACTGAATCAATAGTGAAAAGAAGTAGCTAGCTTTCTTTCCCACAACTCATCAATACCATAGTCAGACCTCGCAAATGATATTTACAATCAACAAAATAAAAAAAAGAACACGTTAAAGTGTTTTTTTTCTTGGTTTTGTTTATTAGTTCGTTTGCTTTCTAAATCGATAAGCTTGCCGTCTTGTGTGTGTGATAAGGCAATTTCATTAAAATTTCATTATCAAAGTTGACGCCTTCACCAGCAAGCGTTTATATGTATTTCTTTTTTATACATACAAACTAAACGAAAATAAAAAGAAAATTTGTAATAAAACAAGGCTAAAAAAAATCCTAATGCTGTGAGCTATCAGTGGATGAAAAGATAAATGACAAATATATATATATATATAAAAGATGAAATAAAAATCATTATAGCGCCTCAAATCAATACAATCGATATATTTTTCAATCATAGCAATTCTATGATCTTTGCAGCACCAATTTGTAGATATGACCTTCAAATTGCAATTAAATCACTGTGTAAAAATATCGGTGTTATTGTTGATTGTTAGTGATGGTTGATGAGTTTTTTTGCTTATTATTTTTATACAAATATTTTATGTTGATTATAGAATGACAGAAACAACTACATACACACATACAGACATATATTCATGTGTGTGTGTACGTACGCATATATGTATATATGTATATACAGAGAAAGAGACAGGGGAATATAAAATATGGATCAATACACTCCCGCGCGCGCACGCACACACTGATATATATATATATATATATATATGTATATATATATATATATATATATATATATATATATATATATATATATATATATATATATATATATATATATATATATATATATATATATACATATATATATATAAATATATATATATATATATATATATATATATATATATATATATATATATATATATATATATATATATTTATATATGTATATATATAAGTATGTATATGCAAAGTATCAGTTAAATGATCTTCAAAACATGCAATCGAATGAAAGTCATTCTGAATAAACTTCTGAATATGTATGTGCTCTGCTCTTATCTTAGGCATTTACGCCCCCGTGTAACATTGTGCATGTCTCTATGCTTGTACACATGTGTGTGTGGTGGATGTTGGTGTGTATGTGTTTTAGTGGATGCCTGTATAGCCGAGCTTATATTGAGCACATGAAAAGCTAATTTCATACATGCATTTTATTGCTTTGGATTATTCTGCTGATATGCTTACCTGAAGCATTCAGTTTATTCGTCATAGCTTGATAATTCAATTTGTGTGATGAACACACACTACATTATATGGCTATACAGATACATTGATACATACCTGCATAATTACAAACACATATATATACATCCATCCGTACAGACACACTAACACACACATATATATATTTATATTTATACTTATATATACAACCCTTTCACCGCCCAATGAAATGTCGTACGGACTGTCCTAAGGTACCACCTTTATAGGGTTCTGTCAGAAGCAATCTGCTGCTGGATTTTCGAATTTCACTAACTGAGACTAAGTATATTATACATCCGTCTCACTTGTACTTTTCCCAAGCTCTCCAGTAATCTGTATTTCTTGTGACATTTTAACCACATATTCGTTGTACAAAAGCCGTAAAGTAGTCATTACACAACATCCACTAAAATAAGTGACGATAGGTATGAAAACAGAATTAAACATAATGTCGCCTTTATATCAACAACTTCCCTTCTGAGGTTCGAATGTCGTAACTGGCCCATTACTATACCAGTACCTGCAATTCGAGTGCTCAATTTCTCATCCTGCCCAGCGTTCACACTCAAATACAACTCCTACGTATTTAATTTCTCCATTGTATCATATTACAATATTGTAAGCTTGTACACCTTCTTGTGCAATCCAACTGTATCTGTGCTTTTCCCGTATATAATAGTGGATTTCGCCGATAATCCACATCTTATCTCATAACTGAATGGTTTCTGCCTGTTATATTGAGTTTCAATTGAAGAGTAACTGTGTCTCTTTCAAGATTAACTTTTGCACCTATAAATGAAGACTAGAAAATGGCCATATTTTCATTTACACGCTTAAGAAAGCGCTGCGCTTGTTTTTCGTATAATAGCATTATAGTTTCCGAATGTTTCACTGCGCGAGTCAGTTTTGTGCAGAAAATCTATCTCGGGACTGCGCTTTTCTCATAAACTAACCAAGGAAAATATATGAATGTCAGCTTCATTCGCGTTTTTTTTTTCTGTTCTTTTATATTGTTGAGTGAAACGTTTATATAGCAGTGGGAAGTGTTTTCTGTTAATGTGCTGTGCTACATATGTTGTGATAAGATACTCAATGCGTCTTCCGTGGAATATGTCTTATAGCTATTGTATTGAATATGCGAATAGACAGTTAGTTTGATGTTGAATATGCTTTATTTCACGCGATCATATCATTAAAAAAATTATTTCTTTTAAATGAAATCAAAGGTCAAGAATACGGTTTTAGTCTCATGGGTTCAGTTCATTGACTGCATTGTATACATGAGAAAGGTACGTTCTTTCATGGTATTGCTGTCTACCTTGTGGCTAAATTGCTCCAGTCGGTTCTTAGTGCAGACCCCACTTTCTCACCACTTGTCACAACAGGGATGTTTAACTGACTAGGAGCTAAGACTTTGCCTATGTCTGCTCAAGACAACCTAAGAACCAAAAGCAGACGGCAAAAGTATGTGACATACTACCCCTACCATACTCGTTCGCGAGTGGAGGCTTGCAACATTAAATAAGTCTTCTAAGATTTATACTTAGTGGTATGTGCTTACTATAGATGTCCGTAGCATTTCTGTAGGTCTGAGGTCAATATAACAAACAATCAGATATCATTGGTAAAGATGACAGAACCGATTACCGTCGAGACGGTAGAGAGTTTACAAGAAAAGTCTTGCCACAATTATTCTTTTACTCTCTTATTTCAGTCATTTGACTGCACGGCCTTAAAGGGTTTTAGTTGAAGAAATCAACCCTGGACTTATTCATTGTAAGCCTAGTACTTATTCTACCACTCTCTTTTGCAAAACCGGTAAATTATCGAGAAATACGTAGACCAGTATCGGTTGTCATTCGATGAGGAGGAGGGGGGGAACAAACACAAACACAGACACACACACACACACACACACACACACACACACACACACACACACACTCATATCTATCTATCTATACACACACACACGCACACATACACACACACACACACACACACGCACACACACACACACACACATATATATATATATATATATATATATATATATATATATATATATATATACGACAATCGTCTTTCAGCTTCCGTCAATGAAATCCACTCACGCGGATTTGGTCGGCCTGATGCTATAGTAGAAGACACCTACCCGAGGTTCCATGCAGTAGGACTGAACCCGGAGCCAGATGGTTGGGAAGCAAGCTACTTACCACACATCCACGTCTGGGCCTAACTGTTCATGAAATATTAAAACTTCCAAAATTCTTCAACAATGTGTAAAATGTATTTGTAGATAGAGTGAGGCATGAAGAAATAATGAACAATAACTTTGATCTCCATTATATTTGAGATCTTCCATATCGTTTTTCGAAGCATGCTGCACGCACCAATCTCACACACAGACAGTATTCAGAACAATTCCATATGGTAAATGAGATATGGAAAAAAGCTAGATGTACAAAATTTCATTGGACCTTGAATTCCTGGTATAAAAAGAAAGTGACATAAGCACAAACACAAGCGTTCGAAGCTTACAAAAATTACAAAGTGTATTATATTCATCTCGATAAATGTAAACCCTTCTACAAATACGTCTGTAAAAGGAAAGTGATACGATGGATATAGAAAGAGATGTCGGCCAAAGTGATTTTAACCTAGGTTTTTTCAGTGTACCACCTAGCATATGACGAATTGAGGGAAATTAAAAATTATAAAGCACGCATATATGTACACACACACACACACATACATACACACACACACACACATACATACACACACATATATGTACGAATGTATTTATGTTTGTGTGCGTATGTGTGTGTGTGCATGTATATATACCTTCATATATAATAAATAAATAAATAAATAAGGCATAAGGTTTCTTACAAGGCGAAAAGTAACAATAATTTATGAATTCCTTGTGCATATATATATATATATATATATATATATATATATATATATATATATATATATATATATGTATATATATATATATATATATATATATATATATATATATATATATATATATATATATATATATATATATATATATATATCGGGAATCACCTTCCTTGAGAGAAAAAGCATTTGGTGAATCACTATATATATATATCGCAGGTCACTGTGCATTTATGTGAATATACACATACATACATTCATATATATATATATATACAGTAAAGGGATGGAAAAAACCCACAAAGTGATAATATTAAAAGTTTCTGATTATAACAACATATAGTCTCTGCCATAAAATGGATATCAGCCAGATACCGTAGCCACCACATAATATACATAAAAATATATTTCTACTCTGAGTTTCCGACCGAAATTTCAATTATTCTATCCACCAAACCTGCAGACTTGTTGAATAATCGCATTAGTAGCCGAATCATGTGTAACCTTAAAGTATTTCTTCGGTAGTATCAGTGTGGCACAGCATGAGAAGACCGATCATGTGATTCACGAGTTCACTAACTCCGACAGACTTTTAGAGGGTTTCCTTGTACCCGATTTTCCTCATAAACTAATAGTAGATCTAAGGTTAAGGAAAATCTTACTTGCCTTATATGACAAACATCGAAAACACCACCAGGATATTATGTTTGTAAAATGAGCTACGTAACCATTTCATTCGGTCACACTTCTACAGGTAACATTCGGCCACACTTCTACAAGTAACATTCGGTCATATGTCTACAAGCAGATGCCACGGAGTAGAATCAAAACATAGACTTCCTGACAGTGAGAATATCATTCGTCCAAACAAAGATATATGAACATTAAAAGTAGATACAAAAAGTAATAGGATGGCATGTATCACAGCAGCATAATATATCATTAGAAAGTGTAAAGAAATAAAGTGGGCTAAAATCAAATCGATAAATCTACTTTAATGGAAACACCTCTTCAAACGGGGAGTAAACAATAAATGTTTGGTAAAAAAAAAAGGATAAATATACGCGACCGCTTTTCACTAAAGTATACAGAAGACATCAATAGGCTAACTGACCGAATTTCCTCAGTGTGAGGACAATAATTGAAGAAAACTCTATTCGTATATAAAAGGCTAAAACGTCCCTTACATTCTTTCAATATATTTGAAGTAAAAGGTATTATACTAAATTGTGAAAAAGATAAAAGACTTCTCTGAACTCAATGGAAATGAAAGAGAAGTTATTGTGTAAAAAATGGGGAGGAAATGAAACGAATAGAATATGAAAGAAATAGGAGGAGATCCGTGAAGTGAAAGAAATCTTAAAACAATTGGTCAATAAAAAGCTATGTCAGATAAGATGTGAAGAACTGTTTTCCTTCGCACTGAATCGTGTATCTGAAACGAATACTAAAATATTCTGTGAGATCAATAAAAAATAAGAGAAACATAGAAGATACACGAACAGCAACATACATACATACATTTTTGGAGAACATGTTGAAAGAACATTTACAACATAATGAAGCGATAAAATGAATTATGATTGTGAGAGAAAAGAAAATTACAATAGCAGTGCTATCAGGTCTTAGCGTAATTAACAAAGTATATACAAGCATAAAGCTGTAAGCAACTCTAAAGGCTCGCAAAATTAAGACCTTAATATCCTGTTAAATCATTTAACCTTAACATATAGAATTTTAGCAACCGCATTTGATAAATAAGTAACGACGGCAACATCAAAACCTTACTGCTACGAGAAGAGAAAGCAATGTTAATTCCCAAAAACAAAAACACTAGGAATCCAAAATTATGGAACAATATAATGTCTTTAACTAACTAAAGGTGTTGCATCTATAATATTCAAGAAGAGTGTTTGCTCATTTGGAAAATAATAACATCATAGGACAATTTCAGAAAATATGCTATGTCGAAAAGAATGAGTGCGATGATGTTAGAACCATTATTTGTTTCACTAAAATGCTATTGAAGTAAGCAAATAGTAACCAGAAAATATGGACTATTTATTTCCTAAAGGTATTTGACAGTTTACCACACACCTGTATATTACAGACACTATGCATAAAAATAACGGCGTAGATATAAATAAAACAGTATTAAAATAGTCTTTCTAAAATTGAAAAAACATCCAAAATATTTCTTGATAAAGAAATTAATGACTGTGATATGTATATAAAATCCATTTCCAGTTGAAGCCTTATCCTCACTACTCTCCACTATGATTTTGAGGGTATCAATAAATTATTGAAATCAAGCATCGAAGGTTAGATATTTCAGTGGTAAATTATAATTCATCAGATCTCTCTGTAATTAGAGTTAAACCAACATGAAATATATGAAAATTGATGAAACCTAAAAGTAATTATAGGGAAAATTTTTTAAAAGTACAAGAAGAAAGTGATATTAATATTATTTTATGCAATAATTTGATTCGTTATACTGTTTATATATATTCTAATTAACTAAGAAATATCATGTGTAATTTCAAGATAAGGTATTTCGAAAGTAAAGTTAGATGAAGACTTGCTAGTAATAAAAAATATGCGAGAATACTACCCACTGTAATTCGTTACCTATTTTATGCATATGTTAGGAATAAAAATTACACGCTCTAACAAAGAATTCCAGTGAATCGATATAAAGATGTCCAAACAACCACTAGTAGAGTGATTGATATAACAAGGTATTCTGGAAAGCAAGAAAAAATTGATTAAAATGTATACAGTAGAAAATACACGCTGAGTGAATAAAGATGTATGCAAAATACTAAATCCGTGTAATTAAAAATGCAATATGTATCGATGGAAATTAGAAGCAGAGGTGAAAAATAAGAATTGGCAATTGAAATGAAAGTTCTCTCAGAATTCAACATACTGTGACAATACAAAAAATATTGCTCAAAACGAATGTAATTAGAAGTAAAGATGAATGACGAAATTATTGAAAAGGTCTTCGGTAATTTAATTTTTAGTTTGTCTTATAGTTACTATAGTTCTAGCAAGGCACGTTTATAAATAAATATGCTTACGAAAATTATTTTACGAATTAAATTTAAGACCAATATGTCGCCACTCGATCTACAAGAAACGGCAACTATATTTTCTACAAATAACACCCAAATATCATGAGAATAGACACACTTGATAGCTTAGAAGTGAGAAAATATCACTCATCATATAATTTAATTTTAGAAGTATATTGTGGGTAGTGTTATCTTACATATCAATATGAAATTATGATGGCCATAGCTAGAAAGCCTGCTTGCTGATGTGGAGCAATAAAGCCTATTAAATATGACCTAAAGAGTTACACATCTCCCACAAATCACAATATTCTGAGTTAAAAGAAGAGCTAATTGGATAATGCGTTTCTAGACAAAATAATAAATGATGAGATGGTAATCACTAGGAAAACTTTCAACATATTTCTATTCAATGACGGATAACATTGTACTACAGACGAATAAACACATTTTTTTTCCTACCGGCTTACGGTAACAACGCATTACGGAGTAAAAAATAACTAGTACTGAAATATGAAAGAAATTTTGAAGTATGACTTGCCGCCAAACAGGAATTTGAGTGGAAATGAACAATGTTAATGTAAAAGTGAAAATTACTTTTTCGTTGCTTCCCAAGTACATGGTTCTGGGATCAATCTCTCAGTGAGCCACATCTGGTAAGTGCTTTTTCTATGATATCCCTGGGTTTGTGAGTAATCAAATTGAAAGAAACCCTTCGTGTATATATATATATATATATATATATATATATATATATATATGTGTGTGTGTGTGTGTGTGTGTGTGTGTGTGTGTGTGTGTGTGTGTGTGTGTGTGTGTGTGTGTTTGTGTGTGTGTGTGTAAATATGTACGTACGTGTGTGAGTGTTTGGGTTGCACTCATATCAACACTTGACAAGCTGTGTTGCTATTGTTGTTCATGACCACATAACGTAGTGGTTCATAAAAGACCGCTAGCATAAGTACAAGACATACAAAATAACACCCCTTTAGGATGCTGCTACAGCATAGACAGTGCAATGACTGAAAGACGTAAAAGTTAATATGTGTGTGTGTGTGTGTGTATCTCTCTCTCTCTCTCTCTCTCTCTGTATCTCTCTCTCTCTCTCTGTATCTCTCTCTCTCTCTCTCTCTCTCTCTCTCTCTATATATATATATATATATATATATATATATATATATATATATATATATATATATATATACATATATACACACATATACATATATACACACATATACACCCCACCACCACCACCACAAAAACCATGATGATAACTACAACCATCACCACTGTCACAATCACCACGACCACGATCAACACGAGTTTACAGACTGGATCTCTGGAATTCCCTCGTTTCTCATAGTTATTCAGTTGTTTAAATTATTTTCACTGTGATTTCTTGTGAATTGGCTATTTTCCATATTCATATAACATGTGATATCCATCTTCTGCGTTCTGCAGACACACCATAGAAATACTACGTTTCTGGTATACAAGAATATAGTCTATTATAAAATTACTTCTAGGATATATAGACATTTGTTTTCCCAATTTTGATGTGTTCCGTAACAGCTCATCGCACCAACATCTGTTCGTAACTGTAAACAACACTTTCTAAAATCGCTTTTGCTCTTCCACTAATATGTTATTCGTTCTACAGGTGTATAACCATAACCAGCCTGCTGCAGACTACGCGGAGAAGGATTTCCTTTAAGGTTGTCAAGAGAGTATTATAATTTTGTGGATACCTGGTATTACTCGTTTCGTGTAATTAATGCGGTTTACTGCCTCTTGTATTCATTCATGTATTAATACTAGTCTTAAAGGTTCATTGAATGCCCTAACAATGACCCCCCACATGTCACACGCACACATCGTATATATATGTGATTATTTATAAAATTTCTTATCTTTATTTCATCCAATTTTAATATCTTAATATCTATATTTCATGACGTATCGTCCATTTCTTGTTTATATGTAACTACGTTTTATATAGTCTCAAACGATTTTAGGTCCTTTGTAACACATTTTTGTATAAATGAATCGGCGCTAGTGACAAATAAATGAAGATTATCGTCAGTTTTTCACTTGTTGTTGTTATTTTGTGGTTTCTGTTTATATTTTTGTTGTTGTCATCTGTTTCGTGTTCCGCTATAATGGTGAAGTAAACGCAACCAGTATTATGATATATCTAAAACTTCAGTGAGCAAAACCATAAAAAGAAAGGTTATGCCTTAATGTCATACATTTGAAAACTTGTTCATATAAATGCACATTCAAATGCACACACAAATATACAGATATAGAAAGCTATATGAGCTAACACACGCATACATACATACATACATATATGTGTATACATGTGTTTATGTATGTATATACATATATATATACGTATATATATATATATATATATATATATATATATATATATATATATATATATATATATATATCTATGTTTATACATACATATATATATATATACATACATATGCACATACATACGTGTACACATATGTGTATATACATAGATAGATACATACATACATATATGCATACATACACAAAATACGCACATGTACATATATATTCAATTATATGTAAAGGCATACGCATGCATACACGTACACAGATATAGGTAGATAAAAAAAAATTATAATAAAAAAAAGGACAAATGGATTTCTATTGGAAGTTAAGAAGAAATCGGCTTTTAGCATGATGACGATGATCTTTCAGTGTTGCTAGCTATAATATATATGAAGCACGCGATAAATTCATTTTGGCTGAGGCGACTGCCAGAAAAGTGTCAGAATCTATCAAATTCTATTTGTCTTTTTCGGTAGCAGGGATGAATTGACAAATGGAAAAAACTAAAATATATGATGATGTATAAACAAAATGCTAGCCTGATTCCCAATAAGGATAATAAGGTTGATAAACAAACTCTTACACACGCGCGAGCGCAATAAATATATTTGTGTCTGTGTGTATGTGTTTGTGTCTGTGTATGTGTGTCTTTGTAGGTATGTGTATGCATATATATGTATGAACGTATGTATGTATATATGTGTATATATATGTATGCATGTGTGTGTATATATATAAATATATATATACATATATATATAAACATATATATACACACATATACACATATATATAGACATGTATATATGTGCGTATGTATATATGCACGCATATATGTAAGTATATACATATAAATTGTGTATGTACATATAAATGTGTGTACATGTGTATGTGTAGATGTGTGTTTGTTAGTGTGTATTGGGAGAGTGAGAAAGAACATTCAAATTTTAACCTAGCTCAAGCGGAAAATGAACATCAAGTTAGCTTTAATTAAGTGTTGTTTACAAGCAATATCTAGAAACGTGACGTAAACAAATCATGTTCGACAGCCATTGTAGTACTACCGTGAAGATGCCAGCTATAGTTACCAATAAATAGATAATGAAAAAAGAACGAATGAAAGACATGAACAAAATAAACAGCACATTAAGTCTTGAATCAAAAGGGCATATTTCAAGTTGATTAACCGAACATTTTCATAAATATTCGACGGTTAATTTTATCAGGGTTTTGGATTTGACGAGTCTGTAGATCATACAGCATTCTGTAAGGAGTTTTAGATTTTTTCCTTCTGCGTTCAAATCCCACCGACTTCAAGTTTGCATTTTATTTATTTTTATATTTTAGTCGATAAAACCAAGTACCTGGCACCCCATTCCCCGTCTCCCGTACGTTTCAACTCACTGGTATATAACCTAAAACTAACAAACGAAACTGAAGCTGACTTGTAAAAAGGTTATGCCGTGAATGGCGACAATAAGGCTATGTCGAACGCAACTGTTTAATTATTTAGTGAATTATTAATGAACTTATCGATTAACTAGTTAGACAGCTAACCTATTGACAAATGTTAATTAAGTGAAACTGAACCTCTGAGCATATTTATCATTGGCGCAATGACCCACCCGAGCTGCAATCGACAATCACCATATCCCTAATTTAGAAGAGAATTATTACTAATGCTTTAAATTACAAAAGATAAGAAATTGTTGATATAGATATTAATTGGCTGAATACATACAACATCGGATCTAATGCTTTATGGTATTTGTCCACGACACGTTTCTTTCTGAAATGAAACCTCACGTGTCCATAAAATATTGTACATCTAATTATTATAATACAGTTCTATATTTAAGAGATGAGGAATTATGTACGTTACTTACATTTTACGGATATTTGTCCCCATCTTGTTTGTTGTTAACACTACGTTGCGGCTGATATGTCCCCCAGCCTTCATCAGGTGTCCGGGGGAAATTTCGAAGCTGGGTTCTCATTCCTGAGGTATTTTTCGATGTTGTTGTTGTTATTATTGTTATTATTGTTATTATTCAGATCACTGCCTGGATTCGAACTGGGAATTTTGGGGTTAGTAGCCCGCTCTCGTAACCACTACACCATATGCCCGTGTGCAATTATGCAGTGAATTTTTGGGCTTATAATTCTAATATTTTCCTATCAATACCGGTTCCAATATACTATTCATATCTGGACTAGGTCTGCTTAGGAGGTTGTTGTGTCCAAGCACATGTGCTACTTCTTTTAGTTTTCGTATTTTGCAGTGGTATTCTCTGTCTATTATTTTAACTTCATCCCACCGGGGGAGATGGTCTCCATTTTTCCATACATGATTAGCTATACCCGATTTATCAATATCTTCTCGTGTCACAACTTTGCGATGGTCGTCTACCCTTATTTTGAGTGGGTGCATGTTTCACATAGGGTAGACAGACTGCAGACAGTTTATTGGTTGCATCCTCTCTTTTCTTCAAAATTGAAGTAAATAGTATGCTTTGGGGGTAGCTGTTGCTTAATTGATTGTTATTGAGCTTGATCATTTCTTCGTGGGTACGTACGTATATAGATGTATGTAGGTAGATGCGAAAATATGCGCATATATACGCGTTTTAACCTTATAGCTTTTTCACACTTTCTTCTGTATTTTGCTTTTTCCCCTATGATCTTTTTGCGTGCGTGTGTATGGGTGCGAGATTGCTGAGTGCATGCGTGTGTGGGTGTGTATGCGGGATACCCGTGTATGCCGGTATATATATATGTATATGTACATATATGTATAGTTTTTGGCGAGTATGTGGGTGAGAATGTATGTGTTTCAAGCTAGAGTGGTTTAGTATATAAATATAGGCGAATGTACGGAATCGTGCGTTTACGCGAACATTATAGACTTTTCTACTCCCTTGCCTTCACCCCTCCCTTTACTTAGTGGTCTATAGCTCTATTGTCTTAATAACGGTCAACCACACAGTAATTTCCCTTTGTTTAACGGTCATTTTTCACAGGAATTTTCAATGGCCGGATAACTGAAGAGATGTTGGCGTTGGTTTCCCCCTCCCGGCATCCGAAATTCGGAGTTTTATCATGGCTACCGAATAAGTGTCACGTATTTTTACAGATAAATTCCTCTATTTACATAATATCAAGGTTTCTTTCTTTCTTT
>NC_142935.1:37321232-37323732 GCF_046866305.1 Octopus bimaculoides
AGTTTTAGGGAAAATAACCAATTTTCAAGAACTCATCGATGAAAATCCACTATCACATATAGAAAAATTAATAATTAAAAGCACAATAAATGAGTATAATATAAAGTAAAGTAAATATCATAAGATAAATATAATAAAAAGATTACACGTGTTTCATAACCAATTTTCAAATAGAAAAGAAATTTAAATCGATTAAAATCAATTGAAATTATCGAAAATAAGTTCTATTCAAAAATATAGCTACTCGTCAGATCGTAAGTAGAACAATAATTAGATACATATCTCAACCAACAATAAGTACCAAATGAATTAATATGAAATACTTATTATATAAAGATAGAAAAATTATTTAAAAAATATCATAATATCAAAATAATAACCATTCAATAATCATATATATATATATATATGATTTGACAATATCAAAAATAAGGTATTAGTCCGAAGTAGCAATAGCATTACCTTTAGCTCTATAATTATATACTATATTTGAAGACGAACACATGTTTCAATTGCACCGATTAGTAATCGTTACAATTGCAACCCTACTATAAAACGGGGTAGTCTCTTCAGGGACTTAATTTGATATCCCTCAGTATGACCGTTTAATGATTTTCTTCTATAAACTCTGCGTTGTATAATATAGAGTTATCCGTTAAATAAATATATATGTGTGTCTTTGTGGGTGTGCATGTGCATGTGTGTTTGTGCGTATGTGTGCATGTGTGTATAAGGGAGTGTTTGTGCTCGAATTCCTCTGTCTGACTGTCTGTATGTATATGCCTATGATAAAATAGGTACGTTGGTTTCAGCCAGAGGCTGTGGTAGTTCTGGAGAACAAAATTAAATGGCTCACAGGAAAGAACGCACCCGGCTAATGACATGAATTTAGATAAGACCTAAGGTCTAATTTTGACGGCCCTCCCTACTCAGATTCTCATATAACTGCCCCTGAGTGTTTACGGTTTTCTATTCGTAGAAAAAAAATTAGCAAGTCAAGTTTTTACTTATTCTCCCCAAGCGAACAGCACACTAAGTCAATATGCTAAATCTGCAATCGAGAAATCTCCTCAAATTTACATCTGAGTCTAATATCCTTAATGTCTTTCAAAAATGTCATGTCCTTTTCAGTCACTTGTTTCAAAAGTTTCCGCTTTGTGAAGAGTGTGAATGTTTGTGGAAATGATGGAAAGCTCGAGTACATGTCTCTGTGTCTGTAGGTGCTTGTTTGTGTGTGGGCGTATCTAAACTATACATTTGTGTAAATAATGATAGCAGTAGCGTATAATGGTGATGTGGTAACTCAGTGTACCCACTTGTCCTCAAAGTCCCACGTTTAGGCAGAGTTAGCAAGTTAGCACCTTGCGGGTTGGCAAATATCGGCAGTTGGTTGAATCGATTCCAGTACTTCACTAGATCTGTATTATCTTGTTGATATGTGAACTACAAAATAAATTATTGTCCTTACTGGGATTTATAATCATGAAGTAATTTATATATAGAGCATTGGAATATCCAACGAGCCAAGGATCCTCTCAACCAGCCGCTATTATAAAAGAACAGAATGCATTGAATAATGGCTTGTAAGTTAGGGACAAGGCCAGCAATTTTGAGGGTAGGGTATTACTCCATACGATCAGATCTAGATCTAGCTCTTGCTCAATATTAACAGCCATCGAAGAATGGAAGATCCAGCTGACCGCAGCAGAATTTGAACCCACAACATAAAAAAAAACAGTAAAAAATTCTGTAAAACTGTTTTTTCTCAGACTTTCTGAAGATCGTTTTGATAATGCACATTAGAAATGCCATAACAACAACAAAAGGTCTTAGATGTAGGGAAAGCGAGGTGGCATTACCTTAACCAAAACAAATTACAAAAATGGCTCAGACAGAGAAAAGTAAAATAGGTATTTCAATTCAAAAAACAATTGCATAAATTTAATGAGTATACTTACGTAAACATAGCTTACTATGAGCCCAATACTTACATTAACCTTGTCTATCATTCGCAATCTATTTACCATAATTACTGCTGTGATGTATAAAAGTGAATTTCTTGACTAAATCCATTTCGTTTTTTACCTTTTTATATATTTTAAAATTATCATCATTCTGAGGATAAATTCATATCGATGCATAATAGTCTTCTTTCGAGAAATTGTACTGCGTTATCAGGTAACTGCAGTAATATTTCTAATCCAACAGATATTAAGAAACCTATACAATGATTCTGAACTCTCAAGATAGTGACACATTCGGTAATAAAATGTACACGAAAGTAATTAACGTATGCATACATACGTACACATACACACATCCACATATATATAGGCATATGTATATATATATATATATATATATATATATATATATATATATATATATATATATATATATGTGTGTGTGTGTGTGTGTGTGTGTGTGTGTTTGTGCGTATATGTATGTATGCATATATATATATACATACATACATACATATATATATATATATATATAT
>NC_142935.1:37326232-37341232 GCF_046866305.1 Octopus bimaculoides
TCATATGAAAGGGAAATGAATTGCAAATACCTCCTAAATAATCAGTGAAGCAATATGAACATAGAACTATTAGATTACGAGTATAACTTGGTCTTTTTGCTGCAGAATTCCTCTCTGAAATTTCCTTGCATATTGACAATTAATGTTACTTCCATAAATCTTTGCCGTTTCTGTAGCGTTTCTTCATTAAGTTATAGAAACACGCGCGTACACAGAAATAACATTTTTACTCATATAAAATGCATCTGCATGTACATACTTACATGTGTGTATATACATACACATTATATATGTGTACATGCTCACTCCCAGAACACATGCACAAGGATATATACATATCAGTAAATAACTATTTGACTGAGATCCATGCAACTTAATTTTCCGTAGGCACGTAGAACGAACCTGTCTCGTCAGGTATCTAGAGATGACTTACATACATATTGATATGTCTACGCATATAACCCACCAATATATGCACTCTCTATTTCTGTCATGTATGCACACACATGCAAGTTCACAAACAAACATGTAAACAACTAGAAACATACTTTTCTTATTTGTCGAAGACAAAACGATGTACGATGAAAATATGATGAAAATGTATATTCAATTACACAGTTAAAAATGTCCCCTTTATATCAGTACATTGTTTAAAATGATGGTATTACGTGTGTTTATATGTACTAACGACATATATTGGTACATATGTATTTTCGTTCGTTTGCCTAACATCCAGAAATCATGCAACCAAAAACTAAATGTACGATAGGGATAAAATAAAAATTAGTGTGTTTCTTGATGAAATAGATTAGCGTTTTGAGAAATAGATAATAATGATTTCAAATTTTCTCTCCACACCAGATAATAAGAGATTGAAGTGCTAGTCAATTACATCGACTCCAGTATTCAACTGGTTTTATTTTGTTGACTCCGAAAGGATGAAGTGCAAAGTCTGTGTGCTGATGACTCTACCAGCTCGTCGCCTTAGAAAATAGATAATAAAATATAGTGAACGCGTGAGTATGGCTTCCCAATCACATGGTCTCGTGTTCAGTCTCACTACGTAAGTCTTTGAGCAAGAGTTTTTTATTAAGGTCCAGGGGTGACCAAAGAATTGTGAGTGAAGTTTCCTGAAGACCGAAAGAAGCGTATCCTATGTGTGTGTATACACACACACACACACATATGTATGTATGTATGTATATATATACACACATATATATATATACACGTATGTATATATCTGTGTCTATTTGTATTTTGTGAACCTGTAAGATGTGTATATAGTCATATATATATATACATGCATGTCCATATGCATGTTTGAAGCTGCAGATACATTTGCGTATATATTCCTATCGTACATTTATTTGCATATGAATATTATTTATTTTGTGTGTGTATATGTGATTCTCTAATTATGTAGTTATATCGTATCTGGGAGTACACTAATGTTTGTCTCTCTCTATGACATGTATGTATATTAATAGAAGTATAAATATACAGCTGCCTGAGTATTGCAGTGGATCTATATTTTTATTTTATTATTTCTTAATTTTTTTAGCATGTTAAATCTTATACAAATATGTTCCTTAGCTAGGTGTGTTGACTTCAATACAGTTTATTTGAAGGGCGTTTGGCCTTTAGTCCCATTTGAAAATAACAGTTGGTCAAAACTATACGGCTTCTGTTTCCAACAGAATTCATACATATGATACTGTATTTTATTGCTTATATACATTTTTAAACACCTTCAAAATATTGTTTTGTTTAATCCTACTACTCTCGTTCTGCTCCTACTCCTTTCCTACCTTTTGCTTACATTAAGGATGAGCAAATCACTGAACTGAGATCCTGCATTCCACTTCATAACAGAAAGGTGTATCTATTATTTACATTTATACTTTAATTGCAATATCAATCTAATTTTATCACTTATCGGTTTTCTATACATTGTATAAATAAAGAAAAGAATTGTAGGTACAAACACAATTGAAGCATTGGTGTAACAATGATGTTCTGATGATCTGAACAGCTAGAATTGTGTATCTGCATTTATTTTTAATTGTACAATTATTCTATACCATATGTAGCATGCATATTGTTACAGACATGTAAAACAATTTATTATACATTGAAATTGTTATTACATGACGAAGGCTGCGAAATGATTCTAATCCGACAGATATCAACTAGTTAAATAAATATATCTCTCATACCTCCTAACATCATATCGTCTATATACACCTCATGAAATAATTTCATAGATTCGATCCCCTGGATTTCAGCTGCATAGAACTCTGCATTATATTCTTCTGTAATGGATGATTATGTGGTATGATAGCCACTTGAGACATAGCTAGTATGATAGCCACTTGAGACATGTTTCTGTGATTGCCACAGGATTCCATGAATCCATGTATCATAATACAAATTTATACACACACAGACACAGACACACACACAAACACACACACACACACACACACACACACATACAAACACACACACACACACACATACACACGCATACACACACTATGTATGTATTTGCAAAAACCTCTGATTTTGTGCTTGTGTCTGATTCTGCGGCTTGACAACCTCTGATGATTTGTTTATCCTATCCAAGCACGATAGAAATATTACCAGGCTTTGTTGTTTATTTTTTAAAAATTAAGTGCCTGTGTCAATTTCTTCGATTACAATCCTTGAAAGTGATGCCACAGCAAAGCCGTTGTCTAATGACTGCAACAAATAAAATATGAAGAGACATTCAAGTAAAATAGGTCACCTCGTATGAATGTATGGGGTCAATATATTACTTAAAATGTGTAGTGTAAATAGTTTATTGTAAAATGTGATTAATCGAAAACGAAAAGCGGATTTGTTATGCAATCCTTTCTTATAACATATACATAAGATGTTTGTAATAGAAATATGTCTGAAATCTTTCCTTCCTATACGAGTAATTTATGTCTTTACCCATCGTCTATAGTTAGAATGGCCTTGAGCCACGCCCGTAAAAGTATATAACATGAAATTCTGATGATATTGCTTATTTACATTAAGACTGGACTGAAAGTTGAATGTCAAGCGACTTTGCCAGCGATTAGATATATACGGCTGATGCATTTGACTTGTAGAAAGCTACCCTAGCTAATATACACATTACCGACGAAATATGCGAAGTACAGTGATACAGCTTAAACGAAATTGAAAGATTATTAGAACCTAAAAGGTGTTGATCAAATAAAGCAGTTAATTGAAACCGGATGTCAGTAGAATAAACTAAAGTTTAAACGTATAAGCCTGCAGATTGTGAGTCGATAAAATGGAGAAATAAAATAAATACCAGGTTGGATACATATATATATATATATATATATATATATATATATATATATATATATATATATATAATATATATATATATATATATATATATATATATATATATATATATATATATATATATATATATATATATATTTATATATATATATATACATAAATTAATAATTAAGGGTACTACAGGCAATACCACCAAATTAAAATAGCAGTCAAAAGTGACACAAACCACAAGTTTTCACTTAAACACAGGAGGTGAAAGCAGGGAAAAGAATAAAGACCCTAAAACCCCGTACAAATAATGAAAATAATCGAAAATTGAAAAAGCCAGACATACAGATACCACCGTGATATTAACATTGCTTGTTTTCACCTTTTCGATATCAGTGAAGAATTTCACTGGAAAAGTATACATAAGATTGCCAAGAACTTATCTCTCTCATCAAAGATCAGTGGCTATCGGACGCCGACGAAGGGAAATAACCCTGAAACCCGGGTCCGTTCGTGCTGCAGATCATGATGGGAGGGATAACTTCCCTTGGCAAACAGGACACAGTAGTGTGTCAATAAGCCAGCTGGAGGAGATGTCCTCCTGGGGCTAAAAGCAACAGTAACATCCACCCCTAGGGGTCAGCCACACTTAAGTGGCAATATACTTCACTTTATATATATATATATATATATTTATACTTATATATATATATATATATATATATATATATATATATATATATATATATATATATATATATATATATATATATATATATATATATATATATATATATATATATATATATATATATATATATATATATATATATATATATATATATATATATATATACACATACATACATATACATATATATACATATATATTGTTTTGCAACGTTTGTTTGCGTGCATATACAAAAATGCGCAACGTATGTTTATATAAATATAAACATAAGACTATCAAATTGCATGGTATAATGCAGAGCATATATTTAATGCAGACATGTACGCATAATCTGATTGTTACTGAAATATATACTACAGAAAGTAGTTTGCGAAACACCTGTAATCCTATAAAAGTCATTTCGTTAATAACCTCTGAAACCACCTGACTATATTTTTATATACATACATATATATACACATATATACAGACACATATACAGAAATGTTCATTACTGGTTCGTAAGTCGCTGCTGTGATAGATTTATGACCCTCCTTCCCTCTCTCTTTTCCTCTCTCGGTTTTTCTATCTATCTCCTTCTCCCTCTCTCTATCGTTGCTCTGAAGGACTTTGAAACTTTCCAACACCAAGCTTACCCCTTTTTCTCCGCTCGACTGATTCTCTTTTATAACATAGCAATGTATTATTATTATACACATACATGCCTAAACTGTTTCTTGCAGATTAGCGTGGTCTCTTTTGAAGAAAACATGCTGCTTTCTCTTTTTTTTTTCTTTAATTCACTGTCTAGAGAAATATATCTTCCAACTTGCTCACATTTTCACGTAACCCCTCCCACCTGCCGCACACAAATCAGTGTCTATAAAATGTGTGTATTGAGCACTTCTTTATTCGAGTGAGACGTGGACGAGTTACAGCCTTCATAGGAAAATGCTGGAGAGATTTCATCAAAAGTGCTTCAGACGTATCTTGGGGGTGAAGTGAACAACATGTTGTCTTGGCTGAAATGAAATGGGTTGGATATGTTATTAGAATGAAAGATCTGCAATTACCAAAGTACCTTTTTTAAGGTGGTCTCAACTCTGGAAAGCGATTACAATATAAGCCGAGGTAAAAGTATAAAGATTGTGTGAAAGAAAACCCTGAAGAAGCAAAATATGAACAAAAGTGATTGGTAAAATGATTTTCTAGATCGGAACAAGAACAGAGGTGCTGTTAGGACTTGTTGCAATTCCTGGGAAGAAAAGATGATTCAGCACTGTAAGTTTAAAAGGCCGTGTCGCATAGGAACGATTGAAACTGAAATCAACAGTGAATATTGGATATGTATTATGTGTGATCGTGTTCTGTTGTCAAAAGCAGGATACTGGAATAATATGAAGTCACATGAAAATCGAAATGCCCAAGTATGTAATAACATATGTTAGCTTAAAAGAACATTCCTTCAGAATCAGATTCCAAACGACAAAGATATAGAAGAAACTTGAATAATATATTGCTTCTGATTTAAACCCTGTCAGTCAGCAGTTGGTTTTAAGTCACCTGAGGGTTCATGAATAGAGTGACTGCGCTTTGTGATGTGGTGTGTGTGTTGATGGGACGACTACAGTCTCTCAAGATGAAGCAATCACCATATATATATATATATATATATATATATATATATATATATATATATATATATATATATATATATATATACACACATACACACACTCATATACATACATATATACATACACTCACATATATATATACACACATATGCATGTACATCTATTTGTCTATCTATATACATATATATCATATATATGGATAGAGAGAAAATGAGAGAATGATGAACGGAATAGATGAGAAAAAAATTGTGTGTACTGTAGACGATATAATGGTAAAATAAATATATGCAAACAGAAAGAATATGAGTGCACCATGTTTTGTAAACAGAACAATGCTGGCAGAATACTGGGATGGTAAGGAAAAGAAAACGGAAGTTTCTAGAATTGGAATATTAAAGCAACAATAAGTATGCTGTTATTACAGAAAAGATTATAAATAATATTGTTTATTTGTTATATATTTTTCTTATATGCACCGAATGCATTTTTTTCTCTGCTATTATTTCGCAGTAAAATACGGAAGGAATTATTCCAAGAATATTGTCACGATTATCCGGTAGAATAGCCACCATAAATTTGATTATAAAAGCAAATGTCAGAAAAGATGATTCTGTAAGAGATGACTAACCAAGAAATAAGTAATAGAAATAACAGAAATCAAGTGGAGAGAAAGAAATTCTGCTTCGCTCAAATAATACCTAAGAAATTTTCAATCAATCTTCAATGTTTTTTCTATTTAAGTAAAGAAGATTTATTTTCGACCGTTCAATATTCTAGGCACACTGTTAATTTACCTACCTAAAATTTCGATTATTTAAAAAGCTTTTTAATCTAACGTGCATTTCATATTTCATGTTTGGAAACATTATTTTGATAATTCAATTTCAAAAAAATATAGTTATATACACTTCGGTCGTAATGAAACAGATTTACAATCAACGTTATTTGAGCGTTCATAAATTCATAGGCCAATGGACTACGACTACGGTGGAGCACATCCTTGAAGGGTTATAGTTGAACTAATCGACCCCAATATTCATTATTTAAATCTGGTGCATTTTCTATTGACCTCTTATGCCGAACTGCAAAGTTACATGGACGCAAACCAGTCACCACCTGTTGTCAAGGCGGGGGCCACACACAAAGACACATACACAAATATATTTATATATATTTATATAGGACTTCTTTTCACAAGGATTTTGTCGGCCCGGGGTTATACACTTGCTCATGGTTCTGCAAATTGCGACTAAAGTCGTCTAATACATCTCTCAATTTTGAAAGTCAAGAGGGTATTTTTTAAGGGAATTTTGAATGATTGTCGCTGTTCTTTTAGGAAGAACAATGAAAGCCTTATACACACTTCTACTAATGAACGTTCACATAGTTAATTCTGTTGTTTTCATCAAGCAGTGTTTGGATATGATTTTCTGCACAATACGCCCAATAAGAATAGATAACGGAATTATACACACGGCTGCAATATATACTTTTTGTTAAACTGGATTTATAACTTTATATCAATTAAGAAGACAGCTATAGAAATAAACTGTAACTCATTAGTTAGCTTATCAGTCAGTAAATGTAATTGCGTATTTTCCAAAATTCACAGAACAAAACTCGTAACACCTCATTAGCGACTCATGCCAGTGTGTCTCCTCATATATCCTATTCTATCTCATAAATACATGCGTGCGTATATACATACAAAAGTACATAAATCTATGCATACAAATATGCATATACATGCGTAAATATATAAAGGTTTAAATATATATAAGTTAGAATTTATATGTATATGCATGTACGTATATGAGTGTATATGCGTGTGTATATATGCATGCATATATACATCTCTAAGCTTATATATGCATGTGTGAGTGTTTGTCGTATGTGTGTGTGTGTGTGTGTGTGTGTGTGTGTGTGTGTGTGTGTGTGTGTGTGTGCATGAAATCGAAGTTGCCTCCTATATATGTTCCGTTCCACTTCGTGTTTATTATTTTTACGGGGCCAACAAATCATTCTACATTGCAAGAAGGGTTTATCCGTTTGTTTGTTTTTTTTCTATAGAGAAATGTATTGAAAGATATCATAATAAATACAAATGACTTTTGCAAGGTCAATTAACTTTCACCCCACGTTTATGATTTTGTAGATTATTGTTAATGTCTTCACACCATTGAGTATGACTCTCTATATCTATATTACCTTCAAACGCTAACCTTAAAACACAAATACGATTCGTTTATGACCAGCCACCACTTGTGTATCAAAAACTAGCTGAAGAAAATGGCAAGCAATTTTTTGTGACAGACGTCTTGAAAGCCATAAGCTATGACGAGTAAAGTGCATTCCTAGTTAAATTGCTTACCTTTGGTTTCTATCTTGGCACTAGAGTAAGGTTATTGTCTTCCCTTCATCATAAATGATATGAAGTATCTTCTGCCAGAGTATTTCGTTGTCAGTCCTACTCATTTACGTCTGTGAATTCACGCGTTCTATTGTTGTATTTACCGAAGCAAACTTGTATGCAAGTGTACTAAAGTTATCTTTTAGAAACCCAATCTACAGGTTATCTGTACTCTATTACTCTTTTACTTGTTTCAGTCATTTGACTGTGGCCACGCTGGAGCACGGCCTCTTTAGTCGAGCTAATCGACCCCAGGAATTATTCTTTGTAAGCCTAGTACTTATTCTATCAGTTTTCTGTCGAACCGCTAGGTTACGGGGACGTAAACACACCAGCATCAGTTGTCAAGCGATGTTGGGGGACAAACACAGACACATACAGACACATACATACACACATACATACATACATACATACATGCATACATACATACACACACATACACACACACATATATATATATATATATATATATATATATATATATATATATATATATATATATATATATATATATATATATATATATATATACATACATACATACATACATACATACATACATACATACATACGACAGGCTTCTTTCAGCTTCCGTCTACCAAACCCACTCGCAAGGTTTGGTCGACCCGAGGCTATAGTAGAAGATACTTGCCCAAGTTGCCACGCAGTGGGACTGAACACGGAACCATGCGGATTGTAAGCATGCTACTTACCACACAGTCAATCCTACGCCTATCTGTACTCTATTACACTCACTTTTCTAGGATTACCTTAACTCATTAAAGTGACTTCAAAAACATTCTCCGATACGAACATAACAAGATATTCCCTTTCAGCAACATCATAAGACAGTCAGTACAACACGATCAGTATACTTAGCAATGAAACAATATATGTTATAAATCTCGATACACGTAATAAAAGACATGGTAAGACCAGAGGGGAAAGCACTTGTTTTTCAATACAGGAATGACCAAATTAAGGCTAGAATAAATTCCGATTCCTCATTTCTTCAATACAACCGTCCTATCCGCGCTCTTATACACAAGTAAGACTTGATAAAAAAAATCGACGGAAAGCAGTAACTGCTGCAGCGTCAATGACAAAGGAATGTTCTATGCTAGAGGTAATATTGCAACAGCAAATCCAAAAGTAAGAAATCTGAGTATGAAATCGATTTAACGATGCAATTCTGGAACAACGAAAATACAAAAATTTGCTGGTCCTGAGATCTCTCAACACTCATGTATCGTATAGCGGATACCCGTGCAATAGTCAAGTTGTATCCAGGATATTGGAAACGACATCTTGGAAGATTTTCAGGACGATAGACTTGTCATAGTTAAAGGTATTAGCCCCAAATGGAACAAAAGGCATTTGCAGGCAAGTGAAGACTGGAAGCGTATTGTAAACAGCGATATATAACTACATCTCAATGTCTGGACGATAGTGCACTAGTACGATAAAAGGCTAACAATAAAATTCGCTACGAACATCTCGTTTCTCACGTATCAGTTTGCAAGCACCTCATCTCAATTAACTCATGACCTCTTCAGTTTCCGACGTTCATGTTTATACACCTAATAATATTGCTATTAAAAGTAAGACCAAATAGCTGCAACCTATATAATCAGTTGTTTCAAAGCATTAAAAATTGTTCCTTTAGATAAAAATTGGTGAATATTGAATCAATATCACTCTACAGACGTTGGTCCACAAATGAAACACCTTCCTGCTTCGGTCTCGTACACAATAGTAATATTGCCCTACTACTCCTTCGTCTTTGAGAAAGGGAAGTTAGGTGCAGAGATAGTTCGATACATATATTTCATTATTGCCCACATGGGGCTAAACACAGAGAGGACAAACAAGGACAGAAAAGTGCTTAACTGGTACTTATTCAATCGACACCAAAAGGATAAAATGCAAAGTTGACCACGGCGGACTTCGAACTCAGAAACGTAACGGCAGAGGAAATAGCCCTCAGCATTTCGCCTGGCGTGTTAACGACTGTGCCAGCTCGCCGCCCTTAGTTCGATACATATGTTAAGTTTGATACACATATTAAGGTAGATGTAAGCAAGAAAGAGCAAAATACAAATTAAGTATACTGCGTATCGCTTTATGTTGCAACGCATCTATATTTTTTTTGTAGCCTAGACATAGATAGATTTATCATAAATGTACATGATAATGTTAAGGCACAAATCACAACGCACGTTCACGTATATATGAAGCAACAAAAATTAAAATTTTTGTATCAATATATATATATATATATATGCATATATCTATGTATGTATGTGTGTATTCATATATATTTACATACATACTTATATATATATATATGCATATATATATATATATGTGTGTGCGTGTGTGTGTGTGTATACACACATACAGGTTATACTGACATAATATTATTGTTTAGTAAATATGAATTCAAAATATCAGTTGTAGCTTTATTTCATCCGACTGAATAAAATACAGAATAACATTCACAACAACAATACTATACAAATGAATATATAACATAAAATGAATTTATGTAAAATAAAGGTAAAAATATTTAAATAGAAAAATACATGGAAATAGATAAAATACAAAGATAAATAAGCACCCTATGAGATTATTGTGAAAGGTATTTCCTACAAATACTTTCAAACATTTCTAAAGATTGAAATAATAGAGAATTCCTACTGCCTACACCACCACTACCGCCGTCACCGCAGGCACCACCACCGCCACCACTGCCACCAACAGCAACATCAACATCATCACGACGAACACTCTACTTTTACGTTTGAAAATATAAGTAAAACGATGGGAATCAATACATATCAGATAATTTGCCTGTGATTCCATCAACTTCAGATTTATCTGCCAAGGAGACTATTGCGAAAATTTCCATAACCAACATATATAAACACACAATAAAAAACTACCAACAAATATGTGTTAGTGTGCTTGCTTACCTCTGTGGATATGACAGTGCGTGTGTACACATATATGTGTGCATGTGTTTGTGTGTGTGAGAGTGTGTGTGTGTGTGTGTGTGTGTGTGTGTGGGTGTGTGTGCAAGAGAGAGAAAGAGAAAGAGGGGAAGAAAGAGAGAGGGAGGGATTAAAATATGTATGTTTCTGTTCCAAGATTTTATACAACAAATGTTTCCCGTTGATTATCATAGCGTTTGGTATGCAAAATCTCTCGAGCGATTAGGATTTACATTTACGTTTTCACATATTCAGGTAAATTCCCTCTATCTCTCTACATTCTATTGATCTTTCAATTTATCTCTATATCTATCTATCTATCTATCTATCTTGAAACCTATCCCTCTCTGTCTCTGTCTCTGTCTCCCTCTCCCTTTCTATATATATATATATGCATATCAGTCTGTGTATCTGTCTGCCTGGCTGCGAATATATTTCTGTATCTGTCTGTATATTTTATATATGTATATATATATATATATATATATATATATATATATATGTGTGTGTGTGTGTGTGTGTGTGTGTGTGTGTGTGTGTGTGTGTATGTACGCATGTATGTATATGCGCACAAACACATAATACTGCTAAAATTATTTGTTATACATATAAAGAAAATTCACCTAAATCTCATTTTGTGATTTGAATTAGATGCAAGTTTCAGGAAAAACGTGAAGTAGAATTCTCCCAAAAATATCCAAAATGAGAAAAAATGCTAATATGTGCAATGGAGGTGATAGAAATCGATGAGTTATATGTTGTTCATAGTTCCATATCTGAATGCGTCTATTTTATTTTGTTTCGTTTTCATTTAATACATTTTGCATATACATTGACTTGTGTATCATTATGCTTGTCTGCTTTGGAAATACGTTTTTTCTTTTTTTATTTGTCCAATAGAATTTTTAAAAAACTATTGGCTATTCAAGAATCGAATATATCTTTTTTAAATATATGATCTATTATTTTGTTATATACTAACATACAGAAATGTATGGATTCGTATATATCTCTATATATCTCTATATATATATGTGTGTGTGTGTGTGTGTGTGTGTGTGTGTGTGTGTGTTCGCGTGTGTTTGTGTGTGTATGTGTGTGTATATCCTGAAAAAATACACACACAACACTCACACACACAACACTCACACACACAAATACAGGTATGTATTGTGTGTCTTCATATAAATATATATATATACAGAGAAAGAAATCAATAGAGAGATACAATAAGTAGTGAGAGAGTTGATTATTAAGTTTTGCTTATTCAGGGAAATGACGACGAAATCAATGTAGGATATAAGAGTAAATACTACAGAATATTTCAAAGGCTGAGTGCTGCAAACAAATATATGTTTGTTTCACCCCCTTGGTAAGATATCAACCTTTAGTATCGATTATACGTATGTGCCTGTCGGAGTTTACATATTTGGAACAGTAGGTATTCAAAATCTTGTGTATGAGAGGGTATATAAACATGGCCAAGCTAACAAAATGAAGATGCCATTGTTTTTAGCAATAACTCATTCTATTAAAATACTGTTATTTAGAATTTTATCTCACTGATACTGCTACTGCAATAAATAAAAGAATGGTGAAATTGAGATATCGACAAAATTTATTCCTATACCTTCTAAAAAATATATGAAATATCTGCAGCAGAAAATGGCAGTTTTATCAAAAGACATCGAAGGTATGCATATGCTAACGATAAACCAGATAATAACAGAAATTACATTAAAAAATTTGGATTTATCACCTGGAATTGGCTGTTCACCAATAATGACAGAGGTGCGTTGGAATAGGTTCTGTATTTATAAATTATTACATTTCTAGAAAATCGACACTACTTTTAGTATGCTGTCTATTACGAATCTACCCAAAATTTAATCATACATACCCGAAACTGTTTCCAGTCTAACACGCCCAATAATCCATATGGTATCTACCGTAACATTTTTGACAGGCATGTTTTTAATTCCATCACGAATAGCCAATCATAGAATTGAGGGCAAAAAATTATAACTTTAATGAACACGCAAAGCAGATAATTAGTATTAGATCAAGAATGAATATCAGATCTAACACATTTTCAATACAGAGTTCCTATGTTTGGGATATGGACTGATAACGTCTGCCTGTCTGATTAGCGCTATCGAATCTGACATCTGTAAAATTAGTAAAATTATATTTGATGGAATTATTTCTCTAATGAAATTGATATTACTACTAACGCACATATGAGAAATAAAACAAACTACATACCCTTCAAAGTAGTTCCGATCCGTTCCAAATGCAATTTCTGATCAATAACAATTGCACATCAATCACACAAACCTGAAATGGGGATTTATTGTCTTTTTAGAATCATCAATGAAAATAAAGGTGAAATTGTGTTGCTCCCCACGTAAAAGTATATTGTGCAACAAAATATCAATTAAGAAATCATTCAGGATATTTCCAATCCTGAAACTTTACTCATCAGAACAACAATCGAATGATTATTCCCGTAAACTAACAGACTACTATATCAAATTGATAACAATTAAACAGTACAGACTTTGTCAACATACACGCCTCTCGAATCTACATAAATTTAACAAAGTTACAGCCAATCTCGTGCATCGTCATTGTAACGTTCACCAATAGAACAATGAATTCGAACAAGTTGAATATAATAAAAAGCAACATGGAATATAACGTACAACCAACTCGCCGTCCGAAATCGTTTATATAAAAATCGATATTTCCGAAAATTTAAATTGGAATTTAATAACTGCTGTTCTTTGAACGGAAGGAAATGTTGAACCTAGGTGTCTTTGGCTTTCACATAATGAGTCAGTGTTTCAGATGTTATTATTGATGTTATTCTGCTGGGGTCGACTTTGCCTTTTATTTTTTCGAGGTTGATAAATTATGTACCAGTGAAACACTGGTGTCCATGTAAGCGACTAGTCCCCCACCTCAAATTTCGGGCCTTGTGACTTTAGTACAAAGGAGTATTGGTGCTATTAATCTTGTTAATACTGCTGCTTCTTTTGTCATCCAGAATGTTTTGTAATTCTTTAAACTTAAATGAATCCTTGTCACACAGACTTATGACCAAAGGATGGCATTATTTAACGTCTATTATCTAATCCTTTCTACTACAGGCACAAAACCTGAAATTTTGTGGGAGGGGGCTAGACGATTACATCGACTGCATTGTCTGAGGGATGAAAGGCATGGTCGACATCGGCGGAATTTGAACTCAGAACGAAAGACATGCAAAATGCCGCTAAGCAATTTTCCCGGCATGGTAACGATTCTGCCAGGTCGGCCTCTCATATAATAAAAATAAGTTGCTAATTGGCGATGATTTGGCTGCTAAATCTACTGATCAGCCAGTATATGCTTCTTTATTGGTTCGTTGCTGTTGCTGTTCTGCTATCGTTCCTCATATTGATGTTACTATTAGGATTTATAGCATAGCAGTTTTTGAGTATGCAGTATTTTTGTTGTTTTTACTGTGATTTCGCTTGGTGCAGCTGAAATTATTTGAAAATTATTGTAGTTGTTGAAAATATTATTGCTGACACTGTCACTTCGTTGTCGTTGTTCATGTCGTGTTGTTGTTGTCATCGGTAACGGCATGTCACCTACACATTACAACTGAACATTGGTATCAGCTGTTTTCCATTTAGTATCAATGTCATTGTTAACTATTTCACTGGATGTATATATTTTTTCGAAACAGTCTTCGGAGGAACATCATTTTATCGACAGAATTTATTTTTATTAAATTCAGAATTAACAAACAAATGCAAATTCCTTCACAACGTCACAACCACCTCTTCATTGATATCTCTCGCTACGCCTACCGCTTCAACTGTCAACAGGGCTCTTGGAATGTCAGTAAAATTTGTCAGCTCAACAAGGCATGTGACAAGATAAACAATTCTTATATCT
>NC_142935.1:37343732-37346232 GCF_046866305.1 Octopus bimaculoides
CAATCATAATATGGGATATGCCAATACACACAAATAGAGAACTTAAGGCCAGTAGGTCGGATATAGTTATCAGAGATCATCAAGAAAAGAAAAATGCTTTCTAATCGATGTACCAATAGCAACAAATGACAACGTTTCTTTAAAAGAAACGGAGAAAATTTCAAAATACAAAGACGCGAAAATAGAGGTAACTTGAATGAGGAGTCTAAAAACAGAAGCAATTCCATTCATAATAGGCGCATTAGGTATGATAAAAATATTCAGACAAATGCATAACAAAGACATCAAGATTAACAAATATATATAACATACAGAAAATAGCATTTCTAGGCATCGCACACATCCCGCGTAAAACACTTTGAATCCAGTAACAATAAGAGCATCACAATAAACCACAGCACAAACCAAGGCACAGAGAGCTGCGCTCGCGTAGGGCAGTGAAAGCACGTGATAAAAATAAGACTACTGAATAATAATAATGATGATGATAATAATAATAATAATAATAGTAATAATAATAACAATAATAATAATAATAATAATAATAATAATAATAATAATAATAATAATAATAATAATAATAATAATAATAATAATAATAATAAAGTAACTGTAGAATTTGTGGAGATGGACAAGAAACAATAAATCATATTATCTCTGGCTGCCCAGTCCTGGCTAAGAAGGAATATATTCACAGACACGACAGAACTGGGACCTATATACACTGGAAGCTATGCCAACACTATGGAATAACAACAGAAAAAAGATGGTATAAACACACGCCAGAAAAGGTCACAGAAAACAAGAAAGCAACCATACTCTGGGATATGCCAATACACACAGATAGAGAAATTAAGGCAAATAGACCAGATATAGTTGTCAAAGATCATGAAAAAAAAAATGCTTTCTAATTGATGTATCAATACCAGCAGATGACAACGTTTCTCTAAAAGAAATGGAAAAGCTTTCAAAATACAAAGAGCTGGAAATACAGGTAACCCGAATGTGGAATCTAAAAACAGAAACAATTCCTATTATAGTAGGTGCCTTAGGTATAATAAAAAAATATTCTGACAAATACATAACAAAAACACCAGGACTTACAAATATATATAACATACAGAAAATTGCACTACTGGGCACAGCACACATCCTACGCAAAACACTTTCAATACAGTAACCATAAGAGTACCACAGCAAACCACAGCACATACCCAAGGCGCACAGAGCTGCACTCGGTAGTGAAGTGAAAGCACGTTATAAAAATAAAACTACTGAACAATAATAATAATAATAACAATAATAATAATAATAATAATAATAATAATAATAATAATAATAATAATAATAATAATAATAATAATAATAATAATAATAACAATAATAATAATAACAATACTATCTAGCTACTGTAATGAAAGACCGCTTTACCAAGATCTTGATGTGAACACCCTCCCTCCCCCCACCACCACTTCCCACTTTAAACAACTCTTCTCACACCACCACATCTTCCCACACCACCACCGCTTCCCCGTACTTAAACTGGGAGTGAGGAATTTTTTTTTTCCAGTCGAGTCGTCGGTGACTAAACCGGCAACCCCGGCGACTAAACCGACAACTCCGCAGAGGGTGTAGGTTTCTTGCTACTTTGGCACTCTAGAGGAAGAAAAACAAGACCTGTATAAAGGCTAATGAACTCTTACGTGGCAATGGCTACAAAAATAGTATACGCCTGACAAGCAAAAGCAATCATAACGCTTGAAACCCTTTCTAGGAGACAGAAACTTCAAACTTTAAACCAGAAATACAGTGATGGTATCACGGGGAAAAAATACTGGTGGTTGTGCAACCTGAAATTCACTAACCCTCTTCATGAGTGCTGAAATGTCAAATAAAAACAGAAATGAGAAAGGCGTGAATGAGGCTGGAATACCTTGTGAATGTCTCTTGCCCGGCGGGTGTCCCACGAGTGAGCAGCGTGGGCCCAGTCGTCATCATGCAATTGCTAAAAGAAGGTGGACCAAAGAAATGAACGCTGCTGTAATGGAGTGCTACTTTCTGGGTAATCCGAGAAACGATAATGAAGTACCCGCTAGGGGATGTAGGAAAAATAATGCACAGGGCATAGAGTGATAGAAGCCTCTTGAAACTAAGTGAACAAAGCCAACAGAAAGGACGAATGGTTATCCTCAGTTGAACTGGAAAGAGCTAAGAGACGGGTGCTTAGAGATAGTAAGACCAGCGGGGAATGTGAAGATGAGGAAGAGAATGCAGAGAGTGAAACTATGGCAGTAGAGCTGAAGGAAGAAAATGAGCCTGAGGCTGAGATCATGGATCAGAAAAGCAATGAGGGAATGTGTGTATGTGTGTGTGTGTGTGTGCGTGTGTGCGTGTGTGTGTGAATGTGTGTGGGTGGGTGTATATTTGTGTGTCTGTTTGGTCTCACCAGCGTCGCTTGAAATCCGATGCTGGTTTGTTTGCGTCCTCGTAACTTAGCGGT
>NC_142935.1:37351232-37356232 GCF_046866305.1 Octopus bimaculoides
TCAGTCTTTGTGACTTTTCCAACTTGGGGTAAAGCATGAAAAACAATACAATTGTGGAGAAATTAGACAATTTATTTAATTTTTCAACAGTTTAATTGTTTTCCGTGCTTTACTCTAAGCTGAAAAAGTTGCAAAGACTGAAATAGGTACTAAAAATGTTCTTCATGTTAACATTCTATTAGCATTTTCTACCTTGTCTTATTTTCCTTATACATGTATATATATATATATATATATATATATATATATATATATATATATATATATATATACATGTATACGTACATAATCAATTTGTTTCTATACATATAGATATATTGGTTATGTCTTTGACGATATTTTGTGCGAAACGCAATGGCGCTTGGCAAAGTATGCCTAAACTGCACATATTCATATTCACAATCACACAATTGCCTGTGTGCATATATACAGTATATATATAGTTTTACATATGTGTGTATGCGTATTTGCTTGCTTGTATGTACTGTAACGAAGTTTCCTATCCCACATTACGTTTTATGCCTATATTCAGCGTAGGTGTCAAATCCGTGTGATTAAGCCATAAGGTTTTTAGCAACTAGAGAGCGATAACGAGCCGACTAGCTAAGACTATCATTAACTCCATCATCTGGATTTGCTTGTTCACCTCTGCTTATTGAGATTAGCTTATTGCCAACTGTAGAGAAATGCATGTATGTATGTGTGTATGTATGTATGTGTGCATGTATGTACGCATGTATGCTTGTATGTATGCCTGTATGTATGTATGTCATTGTTCAGTTTCATTTCAAGAATTCTAGCCTAGATTCAAGGCTCCTTCATTGGAATTTCAACATCAACATCAGAATATGGTTGTGTTCATGCATGTAAATGTGCAAATTTTATATACCTTTCTTTATGTATGTATCCTCATGCATATCTAGAAATGCTTATAAATATCTAAAGATAAACTTCTGGTAAATTTTACAGATTTTTACACTTCCAGTGATGAATAGAATCCGTAACCTTCGAATTAGCTTTCTCCTTTCTGGCTTTTAAAAACCTAATTTCTCAAGATTGGTATTTAGGCAGTGTGTTACATATCTCAGGGACCCAATAATTACAGGTATAAACCTGAACTTGTAATCTAGATTGAGTTACTGCAAATTTCTCAATAGTTCAGCGTAGGTGTTTTTGTTTCACTGATCTTCAGGTTTATAACATCAGTTGGGCAGTTAATTTTCACAACTGAGCACAGTTACTCTTCTCTATCCCAAATCATTATATCAGGTCTGTTATGCTTACATATTATTGAGGTCTTCGGTGGGACATTCCTCCAGTAATCCTTTTTATTATGAGTGGTTATGGTTTCTACTATACTGTAAGTTCTTCGTTCTTTGTTCTCGGGGTTATCCTTCCGACGGATTTCGTTACAGAGCGTCCTAGCTACAACGTCATGTCTAATCGGTAGATAATACCATGATGACATTTTCGGGCAACTACTTATGACGTGGGTGATATCTTCAATGTAAACTCCACAAAGTCTGCATTGGTTGTTGCATTTTACTGTTTTTATTGCATCTCTATCCCTTTTGTGCATCAGGTATTTGATGGAAAATTCTTGTTCCTGGATTGCAAACGCACACCCTTCAAAGTGGGTGCTAGTAATCCGGCTATTCGTCCATGATAAACTGCTTTGGTGATCGATGTTACTATCATCTCGGAGCTTTCTACTAACATATCCATGCATTGTCTTCTGCTCATACAGGCTCATCGTTTCATCTGATGATAGGCTGCGGTAGAGTCGTGCGACTCTTGGGGGCATGTATTTATTCTAGGTTATCAGACAAAAAATGTTGTTCAAGGAGCTGCCTTCTAATTCCTATGATGTTATCAGCCCCACGTATGCAAACTTGGTACAGGGATTCACTTCGACACTTGGTGGTTAAGAGTTGTTGCCGAAGAGCTATATGACATTCAAAGGCATTTTGAAACCATGTTAAGCCTCTGCCACCTTGTTTCCGTTTTAGGTAGGGGTGGTCTGCCTCACAGTTTATGTTGAAATTATGTGTGCTCTGTTAGTATGTATGTATATTTGTATGTATGTATGTATGTATGTATGTATGTATGTATGTATGTATGTATGTATGAATGTATGTATATTTGTATGTATATATTGTGTGTATTTGTAGGTATGCATGTGTGTATGTATGCGTGTATGGATGTATGAATGTTTGTATGTATGTATATGTGCGTGCGTGTGTGTATGAATGTATATACGTATGTTTGTTTTTATGTGTGTCTGTAGGTATGTATATTTGTATGTATGTATGTTTCTAGGTATGTATTTGTGCTAGTAGGTATGTATATTCGTATGTATGTATGTATATATGTATGTTTCTGTGTATAATTGTGCGTGTGCGAGTGCGCGGGTGTGCGCGGCGCGCGTGTGCGTGTGTTTAGATACAACCTTGCATTATTTCTTAAGTTATTAAGCCCTTCTTTATATTCGTATCGGAAGTGCCAATCCCTTTTTTCTCTGTATTATCCAGGAATATATTTTGTCTGGCTAATTTCAATGTTAACACAACTTATACTTTGAATAATCTTTTATGAGGAGGAAGAAAATACCGAGAATTTCTGGACTGATCTCAGTCCAATCCACTCTTGTCACGTTTTATATCAAGAGAAATTTCTATTATCCGCGTCTTCGGATCTATGACGAATTATATTGCATTAATTTTTATCTTTCAATCTCTGTCCGTCCGGTTATCTCTGTGTTTGTCTTCTATTTTATCTTAACATCTCGCTCTGTCTTGTTATATTTCCCTCTCACTCTCTCACACAGTCATTCGTTCTTTATATAATCTCCTATTCACATCTACCGCTTTGGCTTGTTTTACTCTGATTATCACCTTTTTCCATAGTTTCTTTATACTTAAGCGTCTATTCATATGACATTTTATGTTGATTGTGTGCTTGTGTTTTGATGATATCGTTTTGTTGTTTATTATTCAACGCCTGTTTCCGTCATCACTTCATATTGTGCTTGATAATCAGTTGCGATTCGTTTTCTTGTGCTGCTGTATATGTATATGTATATGTATATGTATATGTATATGTATATGTATATGTATTGCGCTTGCAATTGCTATTCAAATTGCATCCTTCTATTATATATTTCTCTTATTTTTAGTTTGATATTTTATGTTGTTATGATTATCACAACTGTTGCTATTTTTGTCATAATTATTGTTCTTATTTTCCCATCAAAATAATTTTTACTCTCGGTCTTGTTATGAATATCTTTGTTGTTAATAAGGCGCTTCACATTATTGTTTTTGCATTTGTTTACAAATGGTTATGCGCTGTTTCAGCGATTCCCCCTTCATATTATTATATGAGATATTTGTTATCTCCACTTGTTTTAAATAGCTTATACATTGTTTGTATATTCTGTGGCATTTTAGATATTTCTTTTGATTTCACAACTTTGCAGTGCTTTATTAGTTTTATCGTTCTATTTACTATAGCAATTCTTTGAGTTGAGAAATCATTATTTTAATTCTTGCAATAAAGAAGGGATATGTGAAGCAGATTTTGAAACCCAGTCGCTAACCTCTGTAACAACAGTTTCGATAAATCTTCATCTAGTTCAAACTAGATTATGTTTATTAGAGTGTTTCTTTATTTTATTGTTAATAAAAAAAAATATGCTACTCAAGACCAATCTTAAGTCAAATGTGATTAAGGTGAATTTTGACCAAAGTTATTCCAAACATGTCCATCACACTGTTAACGTTTCTCTCACACATTATCGAATGAAAACAGACACAAAAAACAGCAAAAAACACAATAGGGTGCTCTTTGAAGAAGATTTAGCTGCTACTTCTATTAGACAACACTGCAGCATAGCGACTTCCAAGTTAACATCTATAATGACCAGTAACATTCAATGGTTTTGATAATCGATCATATCGTTATGCTAAATATATATATATTGACGTTCTATTGAAGTGATCGATATTCACCCAGTAGTTATTATATCTGTATTTATCTCCTGTTTTTTGTCATATTATCATTATTATTAACTTTGCTATTTCTATTGATTTTCAAGACGCTGTGCGTTGTGATACTTTTCTTGTTATTCCTCTTCACATTCTATTTATTGGCGTTCTCATTACTCTCAGTTGCATCCGTTATGATAGTATTCCTACATTTTCTGGTGAGCCATCGTGGTGATATTATTTCATTTTTTTTTTCATTGTTTTTCTAGCCCTACATCAGTGGCTATGATCAATTATGTTTTAGTTGACACCGTTTGGCCATTTTCGTTACTCAGACTAGTACCGTTCATCTTCAGCTTTATTTTTAAAACAATGAATATGGAATTTTAAGACAAATTAGCAAGACCGCAGCCGCATGGCTGAAACAAGTAAAAGAATTATATTACAGTGTCATAAAGTTCCTTTTACTTCTACGATGAGCAATTTTATGTTAATGCCTTCACAAAATTTGTTCTAAGATCAGATCAGATCATAATTCTTCTACTTGTTGATCTGGTTTTTTTTTTTGTTTGAGGCCATTGTATCAGGTATCCAAGAATGTTGTGGTTTGGTATCAGGCCGTGTGATACCATAGAAGCTATATTCTTACTACTACTACTACTACTACTACTACTACTACTACTACTACTACTACTACTACTACTACTACTACTACTACTACTACTACTACTACCATGCTGCTTCTGCTGTTTGGATTACTACATGTGATGGTTTTTGGTGGTAAATTATGAAAAAAACTCGAATGTGTGAAATATATGACTGGACTTTAGTACGTCTTCCTATGATCGCTAGATGGACATTTTTTGAATTAACAGATAAAAATGCTTCAGGGTAACCTACAAGAAGTAGAAGCCTTTTCCTACCCCTACATTTCACCCTATCAAGTAAGATAAATACGCAGTGGAAAATGTAAAAGTTCACATTTGTATATACCAAGAATATTTTGATGATCTC
>NC_142935.1:37363732-37438732 GCF_046866305.1 Octopus bimaculoides
GTTTAACCATGCAAATTAGAAAGCAGAAGAGCTTATAAGTGCAGAATCAAAATCAGCTTACCTGAATTAGTTTACAATTATGCCGAATAATCTAGGAACCAATAGACACAGCGGTGCCATAAGTTGTAATTAGAAAGTCATCAAAAACTTCGTAGATATCCTCTAAGTTAAATGGGACTTGTCAAGCAGTTCACCGACAACGATATCGAGCCTTAAACAATCATCAATCTTCATTCTTCCTCTCCATAAGTATGCACACAAACACGCACGTACACGCACACACACACGCGCACACACACGCACCCACGCACACACACGCACACACACGCACGCACTAGATGCACACGCACACTCACACACGCGCACGTAAACAACATATACATATATATATACACACACACATATATATATACACATGCATATATGCATATATATATAAATATTTACATATATACGTATATATGTATATATGCATATATACGTACATGTGTATATATGCATATATACGTACATATGTATATATACGTACACATGCATGCACACATATATATTCATCTATGCACACACTCACACAAACATGAACACACACGTATATATATATATATATATATATATATATATATATTCATTTATGCACACACACACAACGCATACAGATATAAGCATATTTAGAGATTTAAATAAAGGAGTATAATCGTAAATATAAATATGCAAGATAAATGAATATATAATCATATAGCCAATATACGATTACATGAGCTCAAATGTCAAACAGATAAACATGAAACATATATTAGACACAGGAGTTACAAATTATTACATTAAAAATACATAACGAGGGATAATAACCTGCTTGATTATGTTCCAGGTAATTTTGAATTCGATATTTTTCCCTTGAAATTCCCAATTTTTTTTCAGCGAGTGACGAGACTTTAGATTTATCACGTCTCCTAAAATTATAAAATTGAATATACAATCTCCGCTTAAATGCACATCTTGTTGCACCGATGCAGGTAAATGTAGATATAATAGATAGAACATCACTTACCAAGATAAGATATCTAATGAAGCATAAATTAGTAAGAGGACATAACAGTTTATTTCTCCAATTACACGGCATAGGAAACGTATAGACGTTAATATAACAGGTGTTAATTGTAGAAATAATAGTATGTTCCTCAAATGCCTTTCGTGAAGAGTGATAATAATCGTTAGACCTATTAGATTCATTCACAATATTAGTCTTAATATAAGTGTTAATGGAGTCGTTAATATTTGTAATAGTATTGCCATTGCTAAGGTAACTGTTATTACAGTTACATGGATTGTTAGTTCGCCATGTATGCTAAAGATGCTGCAGGCGTTATTGTATGTAGAATCAGCATTATTTGGGTCATCATGGCATCTGTCACTGCTGCGCCTATGACATTCAGTACTACTCTGTATAGGTGTGCAGTAGTTGGAAGTTTTAGCAGTGTGCTGATAGACAATATCAGAAAGACTACCTCAAGCTGTCTGACTGGAACCCCAACTGCCATAGATAGTATCATTTGCCACACGACGATTTCGATACGACTATGGCATACAACATCACATCTACTACTTCTGCTATGGTAGTCGCTGTTGACATTATATCATCATCATCCTCATCATCATCATCATCAACATCCTCATCGTCGTCATCATCATAATCGTCATATTCATAGTCGTCGTATTATGTATTTATGTATTTAGGACTTAACAATGTCCCTTCTTTTAATTTTGTTTCGAGTTCCTTACTAATTCCCCTCTTGTAATCTGAAGTGGATTTCTCTCTCTGTACGCATTCCGTTATTTCATCGTCCTGCAATACACCAAACATTTATGCCTCTCACTACACTACAGCGTTCTCATGTTGTCTTGTGGAAACTTTATGTCATCAGTGTTTAATTTCCAGCCTCTCTTCATAATAAGTACTGCTCACTTATCTACCCTAAACTCCATGTCATTGTCTTTAATGAATATTGCCACGGTTTGTATAAAAGTATCCAGGTGTTCTTCCTTTTTTGTATATATCTTAAGGTCCTTCATATAACGTAGCTGATTTGTTCTGATCTTAGTCTCAGTAAACTTATAGGCAGGCCTGAATTTTCTCAGTATACTTGTCAGGAAGAACGGAATGACGAAGAATAAGGAGATAGTGAGGGTTCTTGGAAATATTCCCCAGCGTATTTTCCCGTTATCTAACGATTCATTAGCACATGTCAGTTCTACTTACCACACTCTCATTGTTTTCTCCAGAAAGTTGTTTATCTTCTCATTGAGTCCGAGCGCTTTCGATACTCTAAACGCTAGCAGCGCGGGACATGGTTACATGTAATCCAGTAATCAATCTATCCAAAAGCTACATTTTTCTTTCTTCTTTTCTCGTACCTCATATAATATTCTGCCATCTATCTATAGCAGATCAGCAGTTCCCCTTAGTTTCTTCTGACATCCTCTTTCGTTCCACTGGCAATTGATTTTCGTTTTCAAAAAAAATTATACACATCCTCTGCTATGAGGCCACTCAATAGTTCCCAGAGTTATGTAAAGAAATAATAAATCTATTATTAATGACTTGCACTCTCTTTTCATTGTCTTAATGTACCAGCACCGTGTTTCCATTTGTCACTATGTTGTGTTCCATTGTCTATGCGCTAAGTTAAAAAACGGTCGCATATCACTTGTATACTTGGTAGGCTTCATGTGGTCCCGGAGCTTTTGAATTTGGTAATTTCTTTATTTTCTTATCCGTGATTGTTATATGTACTTCTGTCACTCCTGCTTCCATTTCTCTTTTTTTAAATTTCCTAACCAGTCTGTTTTTATAGCCTCTTGGATTTCTTAGATTCAGAGTTCATTCCCCAATTTATTTTACTGCTTTTGCATCTGGTATATCTCATTTGCTCTCCTTCCTTGTTCACTTGTTTATAGAATTTTTTTCCGTTGTTCTTGAAGAGTGTATCCTGCTGGTAATTATTCGTTTTCTGGTAGCATCCATTTCTTTTTGTTACCAGACATCGCTTAGATTCTTTGTCTTAGTTACTCATTAACTACTTGCAGTCCTTTATGTCTTAAGTTCCACTTCATTTACAGTTCGTTCCTGTGTCGTTTCTTTACCCTGTTCTCTATGATTCTGTATATCCTTCCAAGGTCTCACTTGACCGGTTCTATTTCGTTCTGAAGCCACCATTCATATCATGGGGCTTGTTCTTTGCTTTCAATTTTAAGCCCAAGAGTTTGAACAGCGACAGAGGCTGCGCAGTATACAAGTGCGTTTAGATCTGTTTTCTATATAGATTTTCGTTAACAGTTCGTTCGTCGTTTCCACTACTTTATATAGTTTCCTCTTTCGATTCCTCTCAGGGTTACTAGCTTCTGTCGCTATTTCACGCCTCATTCAGGTGTAGTAATGTATTAATTTTTTTCCTCTGTAAGATTATTTCTCGACACAAAGTAAAGTTTACCATTATCTAAGCAGCTATTTCTTTTGTGGGAATTTATTGGTCTCTTTGATGATCTCTGTTCTTCTTCAGCTTTCTAGTTTTTCTGAGATATTTCATCATTTCGCTTTTTTTCCAATACGCAATTCCATGTCTCATAACTAGCACTGCTTTTAAATTTATTGCGTTAATATCATAACTTAAATTTAGCCTTAACTAATATTTTCCCCCACTCTCTTTGAATTCTCCTTACATGTAATCTTCTTGGTCGTTTCGTGTTTTATTTCACCTGCCTCTGGTATTCCCAAATACTTAAGCCACTGTATTTTCTCAAAGAACATCTGTCATTTTAATTCCCTAATTTCCTGCAAATCGTCTCCATTTCTATCAAGAGAGTGCACTTTTCAAGTCCGAATTCTATTCCTACATTACTTGAGAAAATGGGAGCAGTATAGACAAGGCTCCGCAGTTGCTTCTAATGTTTCATATAAAGCTTTAGATCATCCAGGTAGTGGAGATGATTTATCTGACCACATTTTCTTCCCAAATTATAAGCTATTTAGAGTTATTATATCAGACTTAAAGGTATCATGACCAATACAAATAGGAATGGAGATAAGCTATCTTCCTGGAATATGCAACGTCTGCTGTTCGCTTACCCAATTTTCCTCCAATTAAGCTACTGTTTCAATTGTTCATACTTTGATTCATAAGCTTTCTTTCACTCCTAACATGCTTATTGTTTTACGTTATCCAATTGTACATCAGGTCATATGCATTTTTTTATAATACAACCATGCTACATCAATCAGGCCAATCTGCCTCTGTAATTTCTGATTACCATTTTATGAATTAACGTCTGTTTTTCAGTTGCCCTAATTTTCCTCTTGCACACCTCCCGATCCACTGAGAATCATTGTTACTTTCCAAATGAAGATACAACTTTCCGTAAAGACACCAGTCATAAGCTTCTACAATTTATCTTCTAAGATAAATTCTACCAATTTATCTTACAAGAGATCCTCAAGTTACAACAACGTTCAACTACTTGTCATCCAAGCAGGAACGTGCCTCTTCTCCAGGCGTTAACCATCATGTAGTGTGACCCATTTATTCAACTGTAAAAAATTCAGCCAATACTTTTGTAATTCATCAGGCCTTGTCCAACTTCATTCGTATTCTCTCCTTCGAGTTCGGTTCTTACTTTTCCTTCGTCTTCTTTTCTTCAAATGTCTTTCACTTGTATCTTACTATGTTAGCTACGACATCACCAGTAGATATGATTAGCTCCTTTGTCTCACTGATGTATTCTGCTTCAATCGGGTCAAAAACGCCGTTTACATTGCCTGTGAGTCTCTCTATTATACTTCTGCCCAGATATATCTAACACTCAACAACATTTCATTGTTTACACCAACTATTTTACCCGCAGCATTTGTGTAATCTCTCTCTCTCTCTTTTCCTCGTTCGAGTCTTCTTCAACATTAATTTCCACCACTTCTTCTTCTTCTTCTTCTTCTTCTTCTTCTTCTTATTATTATTATTATTATTATTATTATTATTATTATTATTATTATTATTATTATTATTATTATTATTATTATTATCATTATTAAAACAGTGAAGAAAATGAATTTAATAAAATAAAGAGATACCGTGTATTAAGTTTATATTGATATATTAAAAAAATATTGATTAAAATCTTACTTACAGATCGAATGAGAACACATAAGCTAATATTGTATGAAAATTTCGTTGAGATCAAAGAAGTGTTAAATGGTTGTTAGGCTAGAGCAAAATAAAACAAAAGTACTACATACAGTGGCGTGGTTGAAATTATAAAATTAAATTCCGACTATAAGAGAAAGCAAATTTAAAATAATTAAAAAAAATGAGTTTGTAGAAACCGCTTCTGTCAGTTCTCTTTCTTCTTACAGAGGTTCATATGGTTTGAGGGTGGATATGCGAGAAGTTGCCTATGCCCTATGTCTGCTCACCACCACATAGACATTTAACACAACTAGCGTAACTATGGTGTATGCCATCAGTTCATTCTAACTTGAAAGTGATGCATTTGTTTGTAATCTACTTAAAGCAAATATCTCTATGAGTCATATTACACGTACAAAACATTTGCACTACCCTGCTTATTACTTTAGCAATAATCCCCTTTAAAAATAAAGGAAAAGAAGAACTACTTCATTTTAAGCCACACCTTTCAACCAAAGATGTAGTTTCTATCGCAGTCAATGTTCTAACACAGGGACAATTCCAATCATTTCTGAAGAGCTTGTACTTCATGTGATTGATACGGTTTACGAATAACTGTTGGGAGATGAACTTAGTTTGCAAGCTCATTTCACCGGCAAGCGGCTATTTTTGCGTAAAATACATATTTTGCTAAAGAATATGTATGCAGTGTTTGCGTTCTTTGATTTTAAGATAAAGTTTCAGTGGGAACAGAAGTGGGAGCAGCTCTGGTAGAAAAATTTAAACGACCGACCTTTTAGATTATAGTTGTTTGGTACACTACCAACCCATCTAAATACTACCTTTGTTTACCATAATGATATAAATAATGATGATGATGATGATGAAATGATGATGATGATGATGATGATGATGATGATGATGATGATGATGATGATGATGATGTTGATGATGATGATGATGATTGAATTAAGGAGGGTGGAGAGGAAGATTGCTACTGTTGTTGCCTTTGCTAATGATGATACCAATATTAAATAATAAAAATAATAAAAAAAACAGGAATATTAAACATATCAAAGAAATAATTGCAAAGAAAATAAAACTCGTCACGGTCTAACAGGAATAATAAAAATAAAACAAGAAAATAGACATAATTTTACCAATATGAAGGCCAATAATTTCTGAAAAGCTGCAGACTAATGGCTGCTCAAGATCAATATGTGACCAATAAGAACGACAAAATTAAAATAACAAGTTAGTAATGTCAACTGCAGACTGAGGCATCGACATTAACAAATAATAAACCATTTGATCTATGTCTGATCAGTCGTAGTAAAGATATAATATATTCATAGGCATGGCCGAGTAGCGAGATACATCTATTGGGCAATATGCCGAAACTTTCACCTCAAATCTAAGCTAAAACACACATAACGAAATAAGTATCTGTTAATAGTTAAACTACTTTATTCTAGTGAATGGTACTTACTTTAATCTGCACCAGAGGGACTAGAAGTTAGAAGCTAGACAGATAAATCTAAATAAGGCAGGGACATTAACTCAGCTATAATGTAATATTTGTAAAAGGTTATTACGTAATATGGAATGAGAATAATAGATGATATTTTAGATAATGATACTTGGAAGTATTCATTTTGTTGTTGTTGAGGCATCTGTTAATTGTGATTGACCAGACTTATGAACAAAGGCGTTCTACTTTTGAATATCCTGCATTCTTTTATATATATTTTTTTTTCTTTGTAGACAGTTAATTTCGGGCCACTACATTAAATGTGTTCTTTTATTTCAGATGGTATATCAATGTTTTCAGAAAACATTTTTTCTAGTATATATTAATACATATATATATATATATATATATATATATATATATATATATATGTATGTATGTGTGTGTGTGTTCCCCTCCCCCACCTCCTGCTCCGACTCCTACTTCTTTGTACGTCTCTTCACCTCTCTTCATACTTCTCTCCACTCCCACATCTCTTCACCCCTACTCTTTCTCTCCTCTCTCTTACTCTCTCTCACTCTCTTCTCTCGTACTCCCCCCTCTCTCACTCTTACTCTCTACACTCTTACTCTCCTACTCTCTACACTCTTACTCGCTTACTCTCTCACCCTTAGTCTCTCACTCTCTTCCCCTCTCTCTCACTCTCGTTCTCTTCCTTTCTTTCTCCCCCCATACCCCTCTTCCCTCTCTCTCACTCTCTTTCTCTTCCTCTCTTTCTCCCCCATACCCACCTTCCCCTCTTTCTCCCCCCATACCCACCTTCCCCTCTTTCTCCCCCCATGCCCACCTTCCCCCTCTCTCCATCCCCCTTCCCTCTCTTATACCCACCCTCTCTCCTCTCTTCCTCTCCCCTCACATACCCATCTTCCCCCTCTCTTACATCCACCTTCCCCTTCTCCCTCCTCGTCAACACCTCCTCATAAGCTCATCCCACCACACCCCAACACACTCCTACTCTACCTTCCCACTCCACCCCATCCAATTCCTTACACCCACCACCCACCCCTACCCACAGACCCCTACCTCTACCCTACACTCCACCCATTCCTTCCCCACCTCCCAACACCCTCACATCACACCACACCAATACCGTCGCATCACACCACGCACACCACACCAATACCCTCGCATCACACCACGCACACACTACAACTGACCAACTACTTTCTCCCTTTCTCCCTTCCCCCATTTTCACACTACATACGTCAAGATCACCAGCAGTCTACCTCCCACACACAGCCCCTCGTTCCCGATCACCGTTTGTTATCTCCCCCTTTCTTAGCTCTCCTGAAATAAGAATTTCTAACTTCCGGTCAGCCATTGTTATGATCGGCCATTATTATGATTGTCCGTTGACTGAACACTATTCAATTTTTTTTCTCCGTGTTTTTCTCCTTGTCTCCGTATTCTTTCTGTTGAAGAGCGTAGCTCGAAACGTCAAAGACTTTCCGTATTCCCGAGCGTCATACTAATATTTACTTTTGTTATTTACACCACCTGTCCTCGTCTGTTGTTATTTTTTGTATATTCTCCCATATATATATATATATATATATATATATATATATATATATATATATATATATATATATAACATAAATATATAATAAATTATACATATATATATATATATATTTGTTTACATGTATATTTGTGTGTGTGCACGCGTGTCTGTACATGCGCGTGTGTGTGACTATATATTGATATTACAGGTCAAATGACTACATTTACGCATTCTGGTTGGCTACTAAACAGGTTATTGTAACAACAGTCATTATATATATATATATGTATATATGTATATATGCATATATATAAACATATACATATATATATCTATATATATATATATATATATATATATATATATATATATATATATATATATATATATATATATATATATGTATATATATATATATATATATATATATATATATATATATATATATATATATACAAACACACACACACACACACACACACACACACACACATATATATATATATGAATTTTGATGATATAACAATTACGGAGAATGATTGAGCGCTCAATACTGCAGACCATTAAAATGCTTTAGTCTGCAGACTTTGCTATATATTGTTCGGTAAATGAACGGAGAACAAGAGTAGGCATATATTTGGCAGCCTAGTCCAAAAATATTTTCACAGGGGTGCTGCAGTCAATCAACAGCTGCAAAGTTCTTTATATTTTCTTTGTGAATTTTCCACCTCTGCTATAACACCCTGTATTGTAATGTATTAGCAGGTCTCAGGAATTCTTTGGTTATTCACATCTATTCTCATCACCCGTATTGTGCCTAATCCTCCATGTTTCAGAGACCTTAATTGATTGTCCCTTATATCTTGAACCTCCCTGGCCGCTAAATTCCTTCTATACTGTGACATGTGATTTCGTAACAGGTCTACTTGCGGCTGTTTACATGACACCTTAAAAGCATCAAACGCAACGTTCTAGTGGGAGTTTGCAAAAGGCGTACAGAACTACATTCCCAAGTAAGCAACGACGAAAAATAACATGAAGTGAAAGGAAATGAAGTCTCTATGTGTGCTAAGGTTTAGAGTGTTTGCTTCACCATACGTTCGATGTTTCGATTCTCAGAACATATGGAGCGTTGTATTTTCGAACAACACACATAACTTCACGTTGATCAATTGAATTCAGCTCTCTTATAATTTGTATCAGCCTGCGACTAGCACAGTTCTCACTCACCTTCAGATAGCACGTCCTTAATTTTCTGATGGATCAAATAGGGAATCCGAGAGCTGTCCACGTCAGCTGTTATAGGCCCGAAGCACAATTTGCAATCAAATTCTCATTAGCAGGTTATGGTTAAATTTTTTCTTTCAGTGATAACAACCTAGAATTAAGATAAAATTTCTAATATAAATGCAATAGTATACATATTTTCTCAAATAAAGAAGCAGCTTGAGTATGATCAATTCCACTAAGAATTGTATCCGGAATTTTACATTCAATGTAGAGAGTTTATTCCTAGTTTCTTGCAGAATGAACACAGAGTAAACGAAAATTAAGTCATAATTTTATGCTATTATCAAATATGACAGTAACATAATAATGCCATTTGTGTTCTACGGCATATGTACTGCTGAAATGCGGAACAAAGTATGTTCGTTGTAATTTCATAGAGTATAGAAATGAACATTTATTCTGCAGTGAAGAAGCGACCTGAGTGTGACTGTATCTATAGCTTCCTCTTTCGCACACGCATCACTTATATCCATCTCACTATATTACATACTACGCACACACGCATACACACGTGTGTGTGTATGTGTGTAAGTGTTTGTTCTGGTACTCACAACTCACAAACGTACACAGACACATATGTGCATAATTATTATATGCTTTCTCATAATTTCCGTAGAAAGTCTAGATTATAAGAGCAAATTCAAGTGCGCACATTTTAATGACACATTTCATCATGCAAATATAAATGTTCCGAGCTAAGTAGTTCTTGTGGATTCCATCTATTATATTGATAATTTTACGTGCACGCCAGCATCTAACATCATTACAGAAACAATGAATGAGGGGTGGCTGGGTGTAAATCTACGTATTCCTATTTCATCTTCAATTAACCGTTATACTAATGAATAATAACCAGAAATAAGGTATTCTAGGAAGAAATATAATTTTTATCCACCTATCTCTTTCTCTCTCCTTAACAATCTATATAACAATCTATTTCTTTCTGTCTCTCTCTAGCCTTCTCTTGGTATATATGTGTATAAATACATACATCTATTTGCTTGCCTATGTATCCGTGTATTCATTCAGCCTTATACTTATACACCTTTCCCTCACTCACTCTCCCTTTCTCTCTTTATATATATATATATATATGTGTGTGTGTGTGTATGTGTGTGTGTGTGTGTGTATGTGTGTGTGTGCGTACTTATAAATAGAGAGATATGAATATAGCTATATATGCACATAAAATATATTTATATACAGAGATGAGGAGAGGCAGGGATGCACAGAAGCTATAGGCGGTTGAATTTTGCCCTAATATTTGACGTTATATTCATATTTGCTTGATATGTCTCCATTACATAATTACTCTTATTTCTACCATTAGTCTAAATCTATACCTTCATGCATAATGTGATTTTCCTTCCTTTGTTTGCACTTAGCTGGTTTTCGTTTGTTGTTTCAATTATCGTGTGATATTATTCGCAAGAAACTTCCATAACTCTTGTGTCATCAATTTTGCATTCAGTTCAGTTACTGTAATTATACCCTGGGTCATAACTGTTTGGTATCTAATCCAGATTTATTTTTGTATATATATATATATATATATATATATATATATATATATATAGGAAGCTATTACTCTCTAATGGAACGCATGTGGCTTAGTGCTGTTAGGGTATTCGGCTTACGATTGTAAGATCGTGAGTTCAATTCCCTGCGACGCGTTGTGTCCTTGAGCAAGACGCTTTATTTCACGTTGCTCCATTCCACTCAGCTGGCAAAAATGAGCAATATCTATATTTCGAAGGGTGAACCTTGTTACATTATATGCCATTCTATTCATGCTGAATCTTCCTGTAAACTACGTTAAGTGTACCCGTGACTGTGGAGTGCTCAACCACCTGCGTGTTAATGTCAAGAGCAGGCTATTCCATTGGTCGGCTCAACGAGAATACATGACTTCGCAAGCAATGGAGTGTCGGATCTCTGAAGATTAAAAAAACTGGAACATTGTCATACAAGTGAATCCTGTTTCCCGACGCTAACTTGTAAGGTAATTGGATAATTTCTATAAATGGTTTTGACGATTTTCGCTGGAAAGATAAAGTGTACGAGAATGCTAAGCTTATGAAATAGCAAAACGCGTCATTTGGACATTCTATATATGTGTGTGGGGGAGTTGTGTGTGTGTGTGTGTGTGTGTGTGTGTGTGTGTGTGTGTGTGTGTGTGTGTGTGTTTGTGTGTGGGGGGTGTTTTAATGCAAATTGTACAGACAATGAAGGTTTCTTTCACAGATGACGTTCTCGACGTCAGATTGCTGAAGGTCAACGTAGATTTTGTCAATCAACGATGTGAAAAATGTGCCGCGAAACAACTACGCGAAACAAAGTAAGACATAAAAATTAATTTTCGAGGTACAATGAATAAGACCGACTAAAAGAGGGTAGACACAAAATGCAAGAAGGTACAAAAACAATACTACAAAAGGTGAGAAGATGAATACTTAAGAGGAAAGAATAAAAAAAAAACATTGCAAACTGAAAATGCTGAGTAAGTTAATTGCTAGAGAGAGACATGGTATTCTGGCTGACGGCCAAGTAACGAACCTCGTATCAATTGAAAGGATTATATTATTTAAATATTATTCAAAACAGAGGAAATGGAAGAGTTAAACCTAATAGTCAGCGACTATACCTTTCCACTAAAATATTTTATGGGTATGAATTCTTCCATCATACAGTATTATTGCTCTAAATAAAGGATGCGAGCAACTTGGAGTTTCTGCAGGCAATGCACGCATATGTAGCTTCTAATGTAATATCATTACAGGGAAACTAAATAAACAATAACTTTATGAAATTTGTTAGGTTTTTGGCGGACGCTTTTTCCAACGAACGTATTTCGGACATCGAATATATTTTCCATTCATATGCCCTATTCATATATTGAAACAAATTCAATATCTCTCCTTCAGTAGCTTGCCGAAAAGATGATGGGGTACTATATTAATCAATGAGGAATTGGAGATAACAAAACTTAGAAATGATTGAAAGATATTGGGGATATTTAATTAATTCATGGCGTAGCTATTATGGCATTGGGGTGATCTTTCGAAGATTATAGTTTTTCTGCACAATTATCTTCATTAACAAAATTAGCCGAATCCCATGCATTTGAAGCAAGAATCAGAAACACGAATATAGATTATATGAGTGTATTTTGCAACAAATTTACTAAAACATTCAATGGCTAAAAACAACAACAAAAAAATGTAGTTCCTGAATAAATCAATTTCGATTTATTCATTATACTTACCTTGTACAACTTGAAAGTGCTTACTTTTGAAGAGGGTAGTCATTAAAGCAGGGGATTTTCGACTCAAATATTTCCTTATGTAAATTTTGAAAGAATTAAAATATCAGGGAAACATCGCTAAGAGATAATGAAATTAATCCACTGAAACTTATCTTTTACCAGTTTGTTTAAATGTATTGAAAATTTGGCTAAGAAGTTTTACTGAAATTTTACAGTGTTATTATAAACAGAGTTATATTAAATATGGAATCTCTTTGATATTCATTGTCTGTTGAAATATTAGAAACGTACATACAAATTGTGCATCGTTACTTGTCGAACTAATATTAATCAGGCACAAAGACATATCATAATGATGAAGGTAAAACCTTGATTAGGAATCTTCGTCTTTTATTATTTTTTTGTGTGAATTTTCCCTATATATATATATATATATATATATATATATATATATATATATATATATATATATATAGATAGATAGATATATAGATAGATAGATAGATAGATAGATAGATAGATAGATAGATAGATAGATAGATAGATAGATAGATAGATGAACGCAAACATGTCAGGCATGAAACTGAAATTGTATGACATTGTATACAATGTCAAAGAAGGAGAGGAAGACAGAAATAATTGAGAGTATACTAGATACAACCAACTTACCAAGTTAATTGAATAATTAAGATCATCTAACCAAAACAAGGAACCTAATTTGAAAATCATAACAAACAACTAATAACCCAACAACACAAAGAACTGGATGGAGTGCAATAATATCAGTGACCTTGAGGCACCCTGTGTGACGAAATTTTTGATACTAAAGCATAAATGTTTGAGTGAAGTGAAACGGCTATGTGTATTTTTGACTGGCTAATATGTCTTCTGCGTCGATATCATACCCCTACCACCCACCACCCACACAAACACACACATATATACATTATATGCATACATACACACACAGTCACACACCCGCATACACATATTCATTTATATATACATACACATACATATTGTTTTTTACGGTGAAACTTCCAATGACTTGCTTGGAGTCCGAATTTACATTTTGCTAATTGTTTGATTGAATTTAGGAGAAAGCAAATCGGTTGTACAATTATTATCCGACGAAAATCATTTCTCGAAGGTAAATGTCTTAATAAGAATAAAGTTAGCAATTATAAAATTGGAGTAAACAAGTTAAATTGAATTGAAATTGACGTTTGTCTCTTTTTTTAATAGTCGCAAGAATGTGAGAAAAATAAAAATATGTAGAAACGTGAGTGGATGCAGGCATCAAATATTTATGAATAGACAACTTCGCATGTATTTTTAAGTAAGACAGTGAGAAAAAGGACTATTCGTAATCTAAAATTCATAATATACGGAAAGAAGTCAATATTGTCACCCAATAACCAAAGAGATTATACTTAGTGTTTGCACGATTTACTTACCCATGCGAATATACCTAAAAATCTTGTAGACAGAAAGACTGAATGGGAAGGTAAAAGAAAATTATAATATTTCGAACCAACGCTTGGTATATTAGTTCGCACTTTGATCGTTTATGTTTCGCAAAGCTAAAGTAGTAATGTCAAAAATACATCTAGTGAAAATATAAAATCTAGATGCAAGTAAATCATCTAGCAACAACAATGAATGCAGATTTGTAGAATTTTCACCATATATATTACTTACATTAGAATCTGTTCTCGTCAAATGAATTCACGCAAAAAACCCGTGCATGGAGCATGGTGTTGGAGTGAAAAGTTTATAGACTGCAGTACGATAAAAAGAAAACGAAAGACAGAAATTCAAATTATAACTATGCGCAACACATATTCACTCATTACTGAAGTTTTCTGTTTAACTCTCAATAAAATGTTGTCATAATAAACAAAACTTAATGTACATTGATAGAGAAGCGAATGCATTCTATAATGGAAGAGACTGTCTGTACACATATTTCTCTAATGTTAAAATTAAATACAAAAGAAAACTTGAGAAATTTCCTAGTGGATTATAACTTTAGATTTATATCTGTGATTATTAATAAGCTTGAATATTAAACTTATTTCCTGGCGCTATTAGTAAGAGGCTGCACATAAAAAGTCTTCAAAGGATATACCTATCTAGGAAATTACAATTAGAAGACAATTATGTAAATTTTACAAAGTATATTATATATGCACGCCGTTTATCCACTAAGTGAAATTACATGTATATATATAAATAAAGTCCTACGTGCTATGAAACACGTTTGCATACATACGTCTGCAAATACATGCATTCATAATTGCATACAACTAAACATAAATACCTTTATACATGCATTACATACATGCATTAGCATGAAACTGAAAATATGCTTATGTAGACAAGGAAAGTCTATAGATGCTTCTCGACAAAACGTTCATCAGATATAGATATATCAGATCCTATATACTTAATTGAGAGAGAAAGGCAGATTATGAGGAGTTGTAGAGACCAGTTACTTCATATCAAGAGAAAAGCAAGAGTAACTATTTACAACAATCACTTGGAAGCTTTATACTTCTCGGTTTTGGATATGAATTTCAAATAGTAACTATAATTAATGGTTTATAACGAGAGAATCTCAATGCCCAGTCTATGATTTTGCTCAGCTGAGGTTTTACGGAAGAGAAAATCAGCAGCTTTCAAGTACTTCTAATGTACGTTACGTACTAATTCTTTCTAATGTTGGCAGAAGGCCAGATATCCTGAGGTGAGGGGAAGTTGGTTATGTCGACTCCGTGCTCAGCTGACACGAATTTACTGATCTCGAAAGCATAAAGTGCAACGTCTACCTTGGTGGAAAATATTTAATAATGAAAATTCATTCCTTAAACTTCAGCAAGTATCACTTCACCTGTGTCAATATCTAACTTTTAGAGCTTTGTTTCATTCTTAGCAATAGACACGAGTTCTATATCGAAAGACTTAAAATAATTGAAACGAGATGTATACATTTATGCACACATAGGCAATATTCTAAAAATTTAACACCAACTCATGCAAAAAAACATCTATGTATGTATCTTTCTGTCAGTCTGTCTATCTGCCTCTATATCTGCATGCCTGCTGCCTGTTTGTCTGTCAGTCTGTCTTTTTTCCTGCCTATCTGTAGTTTTCACTCTCTCTCTCTCTATCCAACTATCTGTCTATTTATCTATCTATCTATCTATCTATCTATCTATCTATCTATCTATCTATCTATCTATATATATATCTATCTATCTATCTATCCATCTATCTATCTACCTATTTGTAGCTAAATCTATAGCTGTCTCACTGAAATTGCCATCATTTATCTGACGCCTCTTTCTTTCTCGTTTAAAGACTATCACTTTCTTTAAAGAGAGAGGAGGAGCTTCTTTCTGCATTGGCAAGAAACTTAGAAATATAAACGAAATAGCCTTTATACATATATATGCATATATACTTACCTACCTGCGTTTATGCATACATACATACATACAATCTTACATACATGTGTACAGTGATGCATGCATACACACATATACATGCGTACATAAATGTATACATACTTATGTGCGTACATACAAATTCCGAAGTTGGAGATATGATTTTTTTGGTACAATCTCGTTCTTTCCTAATAAGAATTCATATAATTAAATAATAAATGTAACTGACACCATGAGTTGTCCATAGATGAAATTCTTTTCATGCATATATTTAAACCTACTTTCACAGATAAAGTGTTATTGACAAGTTCTGTCGGAGAAGAGGGCCAAAAGCTTCAGGTTATTACAGACAAACTTTCGGTGAGTATTTTATTATTCAGAGAGATTCTGCTAAGCAACAACAAAGCACGTCATTCATTGAAGAGAAGTGAATTCAATGTGTGCTAAAATTTTGATGACATAACCTGTGACCAAACATTTACTAGACAAGCGTTCCTTAACAAATGCTATTCTATTTCGTGAGAAACCGTCTCCTTTTCCATAAGAATACTTAAGTTGATTAAAAACGAATAAAAGCTGTATATAAATACACACAATAATACGCACATGTATATTTACACATTTGCATTTTGAACTACCTTGTAACCGTCCAAAAACTGAATTGAATTGATTTTATAAACAATTCCTAAACATTACTCAAAAATACTTGGAAATTCCTAACGATGGAAGAGAGCCCCCGAACGGTAGACTGCAAATAAAATCAAAAGTTTCTGAGAGATTATGATATTTTTCTAATATTCAACATGCAATACTTTTGTGTTGATGCTATCTCAATTCCAATGATAAAGCATTGTATCTTAGTTGCAAAACATCCGTTTTCTCTACAATAATATTTCAAGGAATCAAATAGGGAGAATAGACGCACGCATAACTAACACACACACACACACACACAATAGGGTATATATATATATATATATATATATATATATATATATATATATATATATATATATATATATATATATATATATATATATATATATATATATTTGTAAGCCAGTACATGTATATGTATATTTGTATATACTTTTACTTGTTTCAGTCATTATATATTTACACACACACACATACATATATACATACATACACATACACACACACTCACACACACACACACACACACATATATATATATATATATAGATATATAGATATATGTATGTATGTATGTATATATGTATGTATGTATGTATGTATGTATGTATGTATGTATGTATGTGTATCAGTACACATATCCTTCTCTACAATTCTATAATTACTTGTCTTTACTTTTCATATATTTGATGTTACCTGTTTAAAGTCCCAGTTATTCTCCTGTTTTGACTTTCACTTTTTTCTGTTCTTAAATCATATTATGTTCTGAAAAATAATCTATATCTGCTGTTCATTGCTCTTTAAAAATAACGTATTTTTATTCCCCCATGGTGCTTTCAAAACTACTTGGCTCTTAACATGTTTATTTAGTATTTTCGATTTTCGCCATGAAATCTAGATTACCTTTTTATTTTTTTTATTTTATTAGATTCATATCTAATTTCACCAAATTTAATGATAGTACAGGAAGAAATAAATTGCATCTTTTACTTGCGACATTGAGAGATATTTCTGTTATTCTGAAATCCAATTTCTTTTACTATAAATTGTATAATGCACTACATTTTTTCCTTTTTACTTTTCCCAACAAAATTCGATATTACTTATACATATATATAGTATGGGTTTCAAAATAAAAAAGATATAATAAACATATTCTATAAAGAAAACAATACAAATAAAGATGGTAATTTCATATATGTGATGAGTGGTATATCTTTCTTCTATAGATTTTTTTTTTCGCTATCATTACAAAATAAATCTTCGATGGTCCTGATGGGTAAATCTAATGCACTAGTTTACCGACAGCAGGCAGAATAGAAATTACAGCCCTGAAAACAAGCACGAGCTAAAAAACAACTTGCACGCAACTCAATCCTCTAAAGTAGATAAAGAAACGTCGTATTGTTCAATTTACCTTACGCCTCAATGCTTAATCTTTTAAGGGAATCACTATTTTTAGTTTAACTTTGCATTATCCAAATCTATAATATTTTTTGTTATATTATATTTAGATATATACTCAAAGATTAATTTGTTCTTTTTTTCTTTTTACTTTTCGTCTTCAACTTCCATTTCTCCTATTTTCTTCTCGTATTTATCCCAAGTGATGAAAGAAATATAAATTTCTCTTTTTATTATTACTGAACCCTTTAGGCGTTCTCCAAACACACGCGCGCAAAAACAGATATACACAAATGCGCTCATTTATGTATACATACCAAGACACACACATACGTAATACATGCATATCGGTGAGCGTATATATATATATATATATATATATATATATATATATATATATATATATATATATATATATATAGACGGTTTAGATATAGATTCAAGGCTTGAATATGGTACTTATGCGAAGGCACCCGAATTTCACATCCCAAAAGGATGGGTGATTAAAATCAAATAATAAGCAACACGGATTTCAAAAGTGATTGCAGTACGCACGTTTCATGCTACTTCAATTTATTTAAGTAATGTGAGCATTACCTTAAATGCAATATGAAGAGCAATCTTCAGCTGCACGAAAAAATGTAGAAAAAAGACATATTACAAATGTGGCAACATATTAGTATTACGTAGGACATATCCTACACATAGTCGATCAAAGAAGATAATATGAATTATCTGAAATAATTTTTCGAGTATATATATATATATATATATATATATATATATATATATATATATATACATATGCTTGTGCGTAAATGCTAAATGCGTCTTTGCGCGAGAGTATGTGAATCCGTACCAAAAGCAAATATCTGAAATAGGGAACTGTAGCATGTTTATACCCTGTTTAAAGGAAATCTGTTTAAAAAATGATTTATATTATAATCGATTTTGTTTTTTTCTTGCAATTTTAAAACTTTGTTATGCATTGCGTGTCATGCCTTAATTGGGGAAGCACCTCTTACCCCTTACTCTATCGCTTGCCTATCTATTTAGATAAATAAATAAATTGCTAGTTACCTAGTTATCTTTACACATATCTATGTATGTAACTACCACTTACATATATATATATATATATATATATATATATATATATATATATATATATATATGTATATGTATATGCATACAGGTACACACACACACACACACACACACACACACACACATATATATATATATATATATATATATATATATATATATATATATATATATATATATCTGTGTGTGTATGTATACCTGTATAATGTATGGATGCGTATAATAAAAGAGAAAAATGCACACACTTTACGTATTTAAATATATTCTTTACTACATTTTATATTGTTTGTCGACCGGTTTCGCTTTAGCTAATCATGACATTCAAATTGTTGTAATTTCGTATTTTCTTAAGAAGATTTTAGTCCATGTTGTACGTGGAAAACTTCATGAATGACTGATTCAATAATTAGAAGAATCTAATGGGAGGTGATTGGTGACCGTTATTATCTGGGACGGGGAGGGGGATGTTCATCTTTCGGGCAGGGGATACATGAATACAAGCAAAATTCAAGAGCTAAAGTAGTGAGATGAAGTATGTACAGTAAGGCGTATGTCATCATGAATTGAAATATATACTGAGATGAAAGTTGGTTATATGTTCATATTTAGATGTGATCTGCATTTTTCGATAAACAAATTTTATTTATTTGCACTGTTCGATGTGGAAAACTATGAAGTTTGGTTGGATATTACCTGCACATCTCTCTATGTATTCACTCAAACGAATCAGTCTGTATTGCGGAAACCGGATCTGTTCCTTATGTGGTGTTGTTCTCCGTCTCAGTGTTATACTTGCCCGTCTTATACAGTTATGCCCACAATCTCAGAAAATTATAACATAATTAAATTCTCGGAGGCACAAGCTTTGTTGGTCTTAATTGTGACCATCTCACCTTGTTTGAATAGGAATTCCGAGTCTTCCAGTAGGTTGAGACATGTTCCGCAGTTTCAGCGTCCACATTTTTTAACTGTTAGTTTCGTGGTTGCTATGTAAAACTTCGCATTTGCTAGAAGTCCTTTTTGCGATGTGTGTTGCTTTCTCTATTTGTTTTCAGAATGTTGTTCATTTTTGGATCTCTACTGAACATAGGTAGATTTGTACAATAGTGTTGTTTGCCTCATCGTTTGTAGGGTTGTCAGTTGATATATACAGTAGTGTTTTGAGATGAGGTGTGGTATTACGCTTTGTTACACTTAGTGTTTTAATGTCTAATTTCTTGACACGCTTAATTCCATCGTCTATAAGTGAGGGTGGATATTGTCTTTCAGTTAGAGTTGCTCTGACGACTTGAAGACGAACGTCCCGAGTATTTCTATCAGACACTATTATACAAATCTTTTTTTGCTAAATTAAAGTGGATGTGTTTCGGGTGGCATGAGCTGCACTGGAGATATTGCTTCGAGTCCGTTGGTCTATGACAAGTGTTAGTTATAATTTGTTTTTTTAATTTATTTTATCATAATGTCCAAGAAAGGGAGCTGGTCTTTGCTATATTCCACCGTAAATTGAATGTTAGGGTTTATATTATTTAGTATTGATTTGAATTCCAAAAGCTTATCAACGGCCTCGTTCCAATTGATAAGGCAGTCATCCAGGTATCTTTTCCAGTTTTCTCTCTGAAGCAAAAATTAGTATACTAGCTAAAGGATTAAAATTTACCCCAACACCACGAACATTGGTTTCCATCGATGTTATTAATCTTTACACCAACGTTCCACCTGCCTATGGAATATAAGCAATAAAATTCTGGTTGGAGAAGTACTCCGAAGTGATTCCGGAACGCATAAACCAGGCTTTTATTGTTGAATCTTTAAAATTTATACTTCAGAAAAATTATTTCGTATTTGATGAAACCTACAATGGTCATAAATGCGAAATTTCGATGGGGACGAAAGCAGCCCCTATTCTTGCGAACATAATAATGGGTTATTTTGAAATGTCACTTCAAAAATATGGATATCCATTTCACCATTATATAAGAGAGAACTAGAAAAGATACTTGGATAGCTGCTTTATCATTTGGAAGCAGACCATGGATAAACTTTTGGAATTCAAATCAATACTAAATAATATAAACCCTAACGTTCAATTCACAATGGAATATAGCAAAGAACAGCTCCCTTTCTTGGATATTATGATACAAAAAAATGTCAAAAAAATTATAACTGACATTTATCCTAAACTAACTGACTCGAAGCCGTGCATTTGATTTTATGTTGAATCGCTTGATTCCCAATATAACAATTACGTTTCATATATATACCTCACTAATTTAATTGTTACTGTTATATCATTTGAAGGGTGCTTAACGTCCTCTCTTTCTCTGTGTGTGTATATATATATATATATATATATATATATGTATACATAGCATTACCAATATACATGACCACACGCGCGCTCACGCACCCACATATACTCTCACATGTATATGTATATAAATATATATATAAATATATATATACATATACATATATATGTATGTATATATATATATATATATATATATATATATATATATATATATATATATATATATATATATATGTATATATATATATATATTTGGCAAAATTGTTAATTATTAATTCTATTATTAATTGACGATTCCCTGCCCTTATTCTTGTATATTTTATATATATATATATATATACATGCCGTGATAGGGGCAGCATGATGAGCGGGGTAGCTGACATTATAATGTACTTCGGTAACTGTGGGAGGATGGTAATAAGTTTTCCTCAACCGTATCCCATCCCAGAAACCTTGCAACTGATCTTTTAAAGACAACGAGTCCCTAGAGTACAATACTGCGGTAAATTAATCGTACACGATGAAAATAAGAACTGTCGTTATTCTTTAAGTCTCTCTTTTAACAAATATTTCCTACAATAGTTTATTTTCTCTGTGCTGATATAGAAGAGGTTTGCCAAATGTTCGGCAATGTCGGATTGAACCACAGTTTGGAGTTTCTACAAGATATTGTCAACCACTCCAGTGTACCAACAAACAAAGAAACTGCGTCTTAATATAGAAAACCTTCTGCCAAAATGCAGTTCTTACGTTGCAGGTGTCATTAAATTTCCGAAAGAAAGACCAGCGCAATGATTGTCTTCAGAATGTCCAATACATCACGATTTCTCATAATGAGAATATTTCCCCTGATATGATGATTGTTGTACACAGATGAGAATATTGCCAGAAATTACTTTGTTCTGAAAATAATCAATATTCACTCATAATCAACATATTTGTCCAATGCCAGGAAGTACGTTAATGCTATAGATTCTATAGCCTTGGTTTCCAACAAGGTTTCCATTTCGCCTGGGATAATATCATGAATAGCAGCAAAGGGTATTGATATGCGAATGTGCAATGCGAAAATTAGGCTTTATTTTTAAAATATTTGTATATTTACCTATTGTTGGTCTTTCAATCCATGGCAATCATAAAATCATTCCATAATCAAAGAAATTCAAACTTTACTCATCTAGTCATTTAATTAAAAAATATTGACGATAATATTCCTCATTGTATGTAATTCGCGAGTCATATGCAGTGATACAATGTTACATGATCGATATTTTCTGATAATTCTAGCAGGAGACACGAAAGACGTGGGTAAAACCGGCATGCTTTCGTTACTCTGGTTATGTGAAGTCCACACACATAGATACAATTTACAGCTGTACAAGTATACACACAAATACACACACATAGACATAGACACACCCGCACACACACATTCGCATATATCTACGCATGTATATGTATGTGCATAATGCGAATACATGCACAGATATAGAGATATCGGGAGCTCTAATCAGGAAAAGTAACAAAGAAATAGAAATAATGACAACATGCAAAATATCTGTCAACAAATCGGACAGAACGGAATAAATATGCATCTGAAAATAATTACTAACGCTATGAAGCGATCGTGGCACTCCGTCGTTTACGACGACGAGGGTTCTAGCTGATCCGATCAATGGAACAGCCATCTCGTGACATTTACGCGCAAGTGTCCGATCACTTCACAGATACCAGTACCCTTAAAGTAGTTCTCGAGGAGATTCAACGTGACGCAGACTGTGGCAACTCTGGCCCTTTGAACTACAGGTACAAGAGGAACAAAGAATGAGAGAAAGTTGTGGTGAAAGAGTAGAGCAGGGTTCGCCACCAGCCCCTGCCAGAACTTCGTGGATCTTTAAGTATTTTCGCTCAATAAACACTCACAACTTCCAGTCTGGGAATCGAAACCACGATCCTACGACTGTGAATCTGCTGCCCTAACCACAGGGCTACTGCGCCTCTACTCTGAAGCAATACATGTGCCATACATATACTTTAAACCTAAAATAGCCAATACAAGATCTAAACCTGAAGATGGCAAACAAAACTGTTACAAACAAGTGTATCATCAACTTAAACAAATTAATATTGCCAATAATAATTGTAGTTATGGAGAAGTTTACTTCTAATCTAGTATATGATTACCTAAATTCTTGCATCTAATATGAAATATAAGATATACAGAATAAAACAAGAAAACATAAGGAAGTATATCTTAAGACTGAACGAAATTCATAACGGACCATCAATCTTGTAAAGTAGGAAATGCGCGTTATATGAAAATTTGAAAGAAGAAATACAGAAAATAAAATCCGTACACGAAAACAAACAAAAACAGAACATCTCTAGCAAGGGATGCTTTGAGAAAGATTACGAACAGTTCGAATCTGGCTCAATACGATCTCCTGAAAAACAAGCTGAAGATGAAATAATAACCAAATACAGCAAACGATGCAAGATATTAGTAGGCATCATGGTGAGGAGTGTTGACAGAAAAAAGAATCCGTCATGATAACATTTTATAAAAATAAACATGTTGATTTCAAATTCTAACACAAATATAGCAATTCCAGAGGAGGAGGTAAGTCGATTGCATCGATAACAGTGCTCAAGTGGTAGTTATTTTATCGATTCCGAAAGGATAAAAGACAAAGTCAGTCTCGGCGGAATGAACACAGAACGTAAATGCGGATGCAATGCCGTTGAGCATTTTGCCCAACGTGCAAACGATTCTCTGACATTACAAAGTGAAGATTCCAGAATATCTTAATATTCCAAACGTCTTAAAATATTATGTTTAAATAAAGAAACGTGTGGTGATAGATATTTAACAAAAGTAAAAACAAAATTTAAAATATATAGAGTAGTTTGCAACATTTGAGTAGTTCATCGTGAATAAAACCATCTTAAACTTTTAACCTAGAAAAACGGCAAATTCCACAACTGTATTCGTACAAATTCTTAAAAGCGTTCATAATAATAAATATAACTATATGATAAAAATTCCGCCATAACGCAATATATATATAAACAAATACTTTCCATATCTTTAGTGGGAGGAGTGTAGTCAAAGCTAATAAAGCTGTAAGCAACATTTACTGACTCAGTTAAATGTAGCCGAAGAGTTTAGAAGGAAAAAAAAGATGGCCACATCCGATTATAAATTCATTTCACACGCATATTTAAAAGAAATTAGTTACTATTCATTTAGCGTTGGTGGTAACAGAATAAGTTGAAGACGTCATAAGTAAAGGACAGGTAATTATACTTATACGAAGAGGGAATTGTGCAAGCTAACACCATTCCTGTTGGAAAAGTATATCCCAAGATAACCTCCTCCCTCCCGTCCGTGTTTCCTGCCCAACAGTTTAAATCGACAATTTAAACAGATCTAAGTCGTTAATAAAGATTGTAGCTCGAATATGAAACAACTGTTGTATTGGGGTGGCATCAACTAGTGACAGACTACTACAAAAAATCGGAAGAGAGGACATAAGTGTGTTAAACAAAATGCTCTGGCATTCTGATAATAAAACTACAACGATAGGTAACGTAAAGAAAGGAACGTATGCGAGGGGTTACTGAAAATGTCATAGCTCTAAGGGTATGGCGAGATGTCTGACTGGAGGCCAAACCTTCCGAGTTCTTTTACAGGGCTTAGAAAAACTGAAGGACCGCTGCAATATGTATGTGAATCTGAGGGGAATATGTTGAATAAAATCATTATTGACTGACCTTCCTGTATTTTCTTTTACGCAAAGATAGGAATTTTTCAGCACCTCCTCGTATTATGAAATCTAATATCAAACAAGATAAACGGAAAGAAATAAGAGAATTACACCAAATACGGACTTACAAATATTTAGCGGTCAATGAACCAGATAGAGCGCCAACCTAACACAAAGACTCTCACAGAAAATCTGTTAGGAAAAAATATTATTGATTCAATTGAAATAACATTTGAAACAGCTAGGGCTAGAAACAGTATAAAAAAGAATATCTGCATCGATATTGCAGCTTTCCCTTAATATATCATAACGATAATATCCTGAACTAGATGCTAAGTTAATTAGGAAGAATAAAGCAGAAGATATAAGAAATATATTTACTGAAACGGAATTGGAAACGTGATATAGATTATATTTGCAATGATACCAAGAAAGATATGGCTTATACAACTGAAAAGTTTTTATAAAATATCCAGTCCGACTACAAAAATATCTAGTAAAGTACAATGAAAAACTAATAAACATAGCTAGAAACCCGAACAGAATAAAAAAATGTCTTCTGTTTTCAAATAGACCAGCAAATACAAAGCAAAAACGAATTTTCAGACGTTTGTGAAACGAAAATAGGAGACACTAACGATTTTTTGAGAAATATGATAGGAACTAAGATAAAATGGTGCTGCATAAGTTTAAGATACAGTGATGCAATGGGTAAATTCTTCATAGCCAATAATTGGTAAGAGGACAGGAAAAATGAATGAGGTAGCAGTTGTTGAGAAGGGCGGGACAAGAGACTAAGACTGAAAGATGATTAACAGCATTGGATTCTTCGTACCAAAATTTACCAAAATGGCGCAAAATATATTGTTACTGTGGATAGCGGTAAGACATGGTTAGCTCCTTTGTCACTGGCAGTTCAGGCTTGTTCATTTACCATTGAAAAAGATGGAAAAGAAATTATGGTTATGCCGGCACAAGAAATTATCGACATTAAAGATAGTAAATCGTTATATGCACCGCACACAGTGAAAATCGAAACGATAGTTTGTATATTTATTTCTTAATTCTGGCAGATTCAAAAGAAAATATGTCAATCGCTTTTGTGACCGTCACATGACAACAACTTACGATGGTAATATGTTCACAACACACTTATTTCATTGGTACAAGTGATCCTGGGACGCATGGAATACATTGTATGGAAAATACCTGATAAGGTGCTTAAAGAAAGTACATTGACACAAATAACGAAACAAACATCGCAGATCCCTTCACCAATTGAATGGAATTACATCTTAATCACGATATCGATTTCAACATTTCATAATTTATCTTTAAAAGAGAAAACGGAGTAGTTATTCAAAAATATATATCTGGATATAGATACTAACTGATGTAGAGGATTGAAGACAAAAGAATTACCTATAAGAAGTACATTTGGAATGAAAAAAAAAACGCGATAAAATGATTAGACAAACTTTTGCTCATAACTACATACACAGCATTTTTGGAGTTACAGAGAGCGCATGCACGTATCTAGATTACTTACAACAGAACATGTCGGCGTCTCAAATTGAATCATTTTTATATATCAAAGTATACATTTGCATTTGAATGCAGAGAAACATTGCAATAATGAGTAAAATATTTACTACTACTATCTAAACTACATATGTTTTATATTTCTAAAATGATTTTTAACTCTTCTAAATCATTCCCAGAACTTATTCTTTCTAAGCTTAGTATTTATTATGTCGGTCTCTTTTGCAAAACCGCTAAGTTTCGAGGACGTAAACTCACCAACATCGGTTGTCAAGCGATGGTGGGTGGGGGACAAACACAGACATACATATATACATATATATATACAGTACAGGCTCTTTCAGTTTCCGTCTACCAAATCCAGTCACAAGAATTTGGCCTCCCGAGGCTATAGTAGTAGACACTTGACCAAGGTGCCACGCAGTGGTACTGAACCCGGAACAATGTGGTTGGGAAGCTTCTTACCACAGAGCCATGCCTGCACTTAATGATATATAATGATATATATTTATGTATGGTAATTTTTACGTATTGTGTTGAGTTAAAAGTGTTGCAATATTTTAGTGACTTATTTACATTACTTGCCAAGTTACAATAGAAATAGCCTAGTATTCAAAGTAGAGAATATCTACTGTTTCCACGTCGCAGTTCGAACTCTTAAAGGGTAAGTTCCAGAATTAAATTAAGTCACGTTCATTTGCGAGAATTTCTAATCACATACGAATTGAAGCAGTACACATGACAGCGCACCAATTACCACGATATCACGAATCTTAGCGAGTGATTTCTACCTCTTGAACTGATTCGGTCACGTGATAAACACGTCACAAATACACACGTACGGAAATATTGTAAAAATTTTAACTTGCCTCAATATTTTGTCGTGTTTCTAATTGATATTACTATCCAATATAATTATCAACTGATTAATAATATAAATTCGATAATAAAAATTCTGTATAACGGCACAATTGACATAAGGATATATATATATATGTGTGTGTGTGTGTGTGTGTGTGTGTGTGTGTGTATGCACATGCTCACGCATACATATATATGCATATACCAATACATATACATATAAATACAAATATATTGCACACAAATATATACAGACACAATAAAGAATTGGAGTAAGAGCCCTCCACAAGAGCTAGCTTAAAAGCTTCACTATATAACGTACCTTTTAACCCCTCATTACACCTTTAAGTTTTTTTTTTTACTTGAACATTGTCGTCCAGTGATCGAAACATTATAAATAAGATTAAATAATCTAATCTCTTGAAGTTAGTTTAGAGTATCTGATTCTTATTCCCTATTTGGTTTTCTTAATCCCACTACAATTTCTACCCTAGACATCTCTCCGCTCTTGTCACCCTAATATTTTCCATGTATAAACTTCTAGCTAGAGTAAGCCTATCATTGTTAGGTTGGAGCTAGCCAGGTATGAAGTGGTATATAATATTGATTATTGGAAAGTTTTAAAGATGTGGAATTCGTGTATATTCAACTGAAAAGAAAAAAACAGTTCGTTTTGCATGATCTAATAACTCTATTCATCAGTAAAGATCTCGTTTGAAACAGCTGTAGTGAATGAAATTATTCCAATCTGCTGTTATTTAATAACATTACTGCTCACAAAAGCATCCTGGAGAACAATTCAATGCATAAAGAATGATTTCATTTAGAACTAGATAAAAACAAAGGAGAAATCAATACATAACCAAAAAAGGGAAATAGAATGATAATGAAATGAAGTTTGAACAGTGTAGTTGATCAGCAAAGCAGAGAAGAAACTGAAGTAGTGAAACTTATATTCTCCACAAATTATTGCCTAACATATATTATGAAATAAATAAACCTAAATCACTGATTTTAAATATATTTAAAGCACACAAATAAGTAAAGAAGCGGGATTAATAAAAATAAACGCATTTCTATTTGAGGAGCAATGTTTCAAGGTTACACTTTCTCTATCCTCTTTCATTCTACATTTATATGATTACATATTCAAATAGACTACATTAAGACCAAATGCAAAGGCAATATATTTGAGCATTTTCTCTATATTGAATCTTTATACTGTAGGGGGAATGATTGTAAAACACTAGTACAAACAGTATACATTCTGACATAAAATGGATATATATATAAATGTAGATGAGCAAAATTCGCCAAAGCAGGAGAATTCGTCAAAGAAATAACAATAAAGTTACCAAGTATAGACACGCACATATTTAGGAATTAATGGATAATACATAACAGAGTAAAATTAAATATACATTAGATGAATGCATAAATTATATCTAATCGCGCAGAAATCTAAGTTAATTGGTTTGATTGCAACGGCTGACTCATTAGAAAACTATATTTATCATATTATCAACCGATACCGAGTGAATTATCAACACATTGTAAAAGAGCAAGAAAAATAATGACGGTGTTTTGAATACACCTGCCAGAAAATACTATTCCGATATAATATTTACCGGGAATTAATTGTAGAGACAAACGGAAATTAGTAAACTATTATAACATATCTACTGTTAGGTTAAAAAAAAACAACTTTTGAAAGTTTAAGAGAATGTTAGGGAGAATAGTTACTAACGTGAAAATAACGAAAATGTTTATTGTGATGAAAAGACAAATTGAAATAAAAACATACTTTAATTTGACAAATAGTTGTATTCAGAAAAGAAACCCACATACCATGTGAAAGAAACAAAGCTACAATGATTGTAATATTAATATTCACATTACGTTAGAGGACTGAACTAATGACAACTAGATTAAGAACGTTCTCAGTGCAGTTTAAGAAGTGCAAAACATGAAGACGAGTATGAAGATAATGTATTGCAACACATTTCCAATGCATATTAATTACAAGCTACCAAAACACGAACAGTAGGAGTAGAAAATGTGGGTATTAGGAGAAAACGATTAGCCGCGTTGTCTCTTGCTGCCCAGTCTCCATTAAAACTAAAACGATACAAAGTTGTGCCGAACCGCACTGGTGCTTTGATACACTTGAGTCGATACTATCGTTATGAAATACATTCAGTTAACAAATGGTATAACCCACACAAGCGCTATGATGCCTTACATTAACAACGCACTAATAATTTAGAATATAATGAGAATTGTCAGTCAGATGCAAGTGATGAAAAAATCAACTTGATATTTTTATCAAATTCCTTCAGTAAAAGAAGCACCTTCTTATCGATGTATCAATCATGAAATACGATAAGGTTACATAAAAATTAATGACTAAATTATCCGTAAAAATATCTGCAATTAGAGATAACTAGAATGCTGAGACCGAAAAGAGAAACAATCCCTATAAAAGTGCATTGATGCAGAAAAATACAAAACATTATGGGTTACAACTAACATAACAGTTAAACTGAATGAGTTACGCATATACACAACATGTACGAAATAACAACAGAACAACAGTTCAGAAATATTAAGTAGAGGAGTCTAAATACAGGACAAAAGTCGAAAAAAACAATCCTCAAAATAATACAATGAGCTGTTTAGGCGACAGTATGGAATATGAATAGATTTACTTGTGAGTTTGTGCTTTTACATTTTAGCACAAGGTCAGCAGTTTGAGAAGAGGACGTAAGTCCATTACATCGACGTCATTGTTTAACTGGTACTCATTTTATCGACTCCGAAAGGATGAGAGGCAAAGGTGATCTCGGTGGTATTTGAATTCGATTTCGTTCACCGTACTAACGATTTAGGTAGCTCGCCGCCTTCGTTTCTTGTGTTAAAATGGTTTCAAACTTTGGCACAATGTCAGCAAGCTCGGGGTTGGGGATTTGTTAACTAAATTCACCACTGTACTCAACTTGTACTTATGTTATCGACCCCGAAATGCTAAAAGATAAAGTTGACCTCGGCAGAACTTGAACTCAGAACGTAAAGATGGACGAAATACCGCTAAGCATTTTGCGTGGTGTGCTAACCATATTTAATAGGTAAAAGGCTCGACATATAGGCGATGATAGAGCTAATTCATTATTTCCAGTACAAGCCATTCAAATTTGTATAAAAGATAGCTCGAATGTCTCTCTGTCTCTCTCTGTCTCTCTCTGTCTCTCTCTGTCTTTATCTGTCTCTATCTGTCTGTCTGTCTGTCTGTCTGTATGTCTCTCTCTCTCCCCCCTCTCTCTCTCCCTCTCTCTCTCTCACACACACACACACACACACATGTGTGTTGTGTGTGGGTGTTGACCATAGCCTCCTGAGTCCCTGTGAAGCCAGGACTAAGTAAAATATAACTAAAACCAATAATCAATACAATAAGTTCACTACTATTCCAAGGACAGCTATATCTTTAAAAAAGCACCACGGAAAAATATGTACGTCACCTTAATGTCAACTTAAATTAAGGTGGAGTGTTTGCAAAGGTCTAAATTCATAGTTATTTCTTATATACCTTTTGGTTGAGAATCATAGCTAATGCAGTCTTGCACAAATTGTCGAGAGGAAGAGAGTTGTCGAGAAGGAAAGAGTTGTCGAGAAGTAGAGAGTTGTCGAGAAGAAGAGAGTTGTCGAGAGGTAGAAAGACGACGACTTGATAGAGCTGCGTAATACATCTTTTTGAAATCCCAGTTTTCTCGATTTAAAACGAGAACATTTTGGATTTAAGAAAAAGTAGTGTAGAATATTTGCAAACAAGTCGGATGGTCAAAATCGGAGCACTTTTGATAACAGTTCTGCTCAATCGGAGATGATTTGAGATTAAACAACCAACAACAACAGCAGGCAATTTCCTCGCTTTTTGTCTAATCAATTCTTTCGTGGCTTTTTCATGGATTATTGACACCACACGTGTTTCATTATCATTCTGCCACAACATTGTCACTTCACAACACCACAACACTTGAATGCCACGATGATTTCCAAACATAAAGCAGCTGCGCTCTAAACACCACAGCTATCAATAATTTCCTTTGCCTAATATTTCCATATATTGCATTACTTTCAATGCATACATACGTCCAATTGTCACATTAATGTTGATTTTAATGTCTTAAATCTACTGGTATTTCTCTAGCAAAAGCTGTTGCTTGGTATTCCCATTAATATTTCCATTAATTGGCAATCCCTTCAAACAGAAACTATTTTTGAGAGAGACTCAGTGCGTACTTTTGAAATTCGAAACGAAAGCTGAAACATCTAATTTCACTGTTGATTGCTTCCATGAAGATCATTCATACGTGAAATTCCACATCGATGTTATAATATTGAATTTTCCACCTGGAAAAATATAATCTCTTTTATATAATTTCATTTCCTTTCATTTTATATTTTTTGCCTTGTTCTTTCAACTCATAACTAATATTTTGTTATACTGCCCCATCATACTTTTCAAATACTAAGCCACTTACCCTGTTTATTAGGTTAAATATAAAATTAAACCATATACGCTGTAACACAATTTTAAAAAATAAACAAAGTTCGTTTTATTTATTAGAACGACAACAAAGCATAAAGAAAATTCAAAAATCAATAAATATTTTATTCGAGGCCATTAGACTCTAGGTAATATTATTTTATACAAAACATGTTTCCTTGCAAAATATTGTCGTTCATTAATAATTCCATTCAAATTTTGGTTTAGTTCTCGTTGCCATGCAAACATTTTAAATTCTTTATGATAGCAAATTATTCTATATATTTTTTCAACTGAAACCTGTAACGAACAGAAATCGAAGCGAAACCAGATAGTATAATGTGTGGTATTCGCCGTTCTGCACTGTACTAAAACTTACCAAAACGTCTGTAATCGTGAAGTTTCATAAGTTGTTGATATTGTTATTGTTGTTATAGTATTTGATGTTGTGGCTGTTGTTGCTATTATCATCATCATCATCATCATCATTATTATTATTATTATTATTATTATTATTATTATTATTATTATTATTATCGCCATCTTCATTATTATTATTATTATTATTATTATTATTATTATTATTATTATTATTATTATTATTATTATTATTATTATTACTATCATTATTCCTTCGTAATATAGTGTAGGTAGAAATGCACCGGAGTCACAACATGGAATCCAGGCAGATAATACTTTCCTTAAGATGTGCGCTGTACCCAACAAGGCAGCATTTTGCAAGACGTCAATCTAGCATGGGATTTCCAGTTGCCTTCCTAAGTTTTGAAGCTTCAACAGGATTGAGCCCAATGGTCCGATCACCACTGGTATCACATTTACATTACTCTCTCGCATTCCATTCAGACTTGCCATTTCCGCTTTCAATTCGAAGTACTTGATAATTTCAAACTCTTTATTCACAACATTCATGTCATTTGGTATGGCTATATCAATGATATGACAGTATTTGTGTTTGTTATTCAATATGACAATATGCGGCCGACGGTGTTCGATTAGATGCTCCATCTTAAAACCATAGTCCAAGACTATCGTTACTTTTCTACTATCCTGCATAAACTTGGTACGTGCTCATACCAGTTCTCGCTTACTTCATTTTGGTATTTACGGCATAAGAAGATACACACATAATTTATCGTGGCTGTGCTTGTATTCTTTTTGTGCAAGGCCACTTACCAAGGCTACTTACCAAGTGGGTCCCATTTCCCACACTCTTTCCACAGAGTCTGCATTTCTGGGTGTCAGAAAATTTGTAGATATATATATATATATATATATATATATATATATATATATATATATATATATATATATATATATATATATATATATATATATGTGTGTGTGTGTGTGTGTGTGTGTGTGTGTGTGTGTGTGTGTGTGTGTGTGTGTGTGTGAGTGTGAGTGTGAATGTGAGCATGTGTCTGAGTGTGTGTGTGTGTACCTGTCTGTCGGTCTGTATATATATATATATATATATATATATATATATATATATATATATACACACACACATATACATACACGACGGCTTTTTTTTCAGTCTCCGAGGATATAGCAGAAGACATTTACCTAAGGTCCCACGCAGTGAGACTCAACCCACAACCATGTAGTTGAGAAGCAAGCTTTTTACTACACAGCCACGCCTGTTTTGTCTTTATTATTTTTATTCTTTGGTACTACACATATAAAGAGGACTGGAGTTGTGAGGTGTTACAACGATCAGTGTTTTCATGGAGACATTATCTCTAGTGATTTTCCAGCTAAGGCTAAACACGCCCTGTTCCCTCTGAGTTAGATTTACCCTTATGGAAACGTTGTCTGCTCTTTTTGTTTTTGGTGAATTCACTGTCTTCTGACCTAGCAGTAGGCTGACCCTACAAATTGACGGGATAGAAACTGAAACGGAACCCTTCTTATATATGTGTAGTGGAAGTGATGGTGTGTGCTTGTATGTGTGTGACTGAGTGTGTCTATCCATGTTTACCCATACCGCTGCTTTGTTTACTTCCTCGTTTCCATAAACAAAAGCAATAGAAACAACAGTCTTCAAACTTAAATCCTAAAGTACTGGTGACGAGTGATGGCCTAGATCCTTCAAAGTGGTACTCCAGCATGACCACAGTCTAGGGGCTGAAACCTGTAAAAGAGTAACAGTAGGAAAGAGTATAAAAGTTAACTATTGAAAAGGAAAACATGTATTTAATTAAGATTCAACATATATTGCTATATTTACAATAGTCCAGACTTAGACACGGAAGGCAAAGTAAAGAGACAGCTCGTTAGGGGCTACAATGCTGACATGATCTCTAAGGTAATGTAAACTATTATCTCTGGAGATATCAAAACACTCTCTCTTTTACAAACGATTAAAAAGGAAATTAGATTATTTTTATGTTTCATAGGAGATATCTATTTAATAATGTCAGTTTCAGAGTGTTTGCAATTATTTGCATCAAATATTTTCTGCATATATCCAATGAAAAGTAGTACAGTGAAAATTCATGTTTACACCAAACACATTTAAAATTGTATGTGAATATTATATTTGATTTCTCTTAAATATGTACACTTCGGTGAATGCAAACTACAAAATTTAGATTATCGAACAGTGTGCAAGAAGCAAGTGTGTTAAAATAAAGCGGACAGAATTTTCGTACCGCATGTATTCGTAACAAACAATTATATACTTTATGCATTTATATATGTTCTTCAAGTGTCATATGTCATTTAATGGTGGCTGTGTATGCGGGCAGTATATTATATCAGTAACATCATGATATACCATTTTTTTTATTTGCTGTCAACTTCCTTCCGCATATAGATAAAGGAAATGATGGCCTTCTACCGTGAAATACTAGTAAATTATCTGCTAATTTTAAATAGTAAATGAGGCACCTGAACACAGGAGGATAGGTCATTCTGCATACACAAACTCACCACACACACGCACGCACACACACACACGCGCAAAAGCACACACACACAAAACTACATGTATATAAATGAATGTGAGTACATGTATGTGTCAGTGCACACATATTTCCCGTTTATGTCTATGCTGAAATATGTACTGCATTTAATGGTATAACTACTAGTGTAGATATCATCAACCAAAACTCTAAAAGTGTTATCTCAGCAGGGACTTAATTTCTTTGCTAGAACCAGATTATATAGAAGAATAACAGCAGAAAGATATGTAACCACGTGTGTATGCATGTATCTCTGTATGTATGCACGTATGTATGTATATATATAAGCATGTCACTGCTAGTTTACTTATCTATTTATCTATTCATGTATATGTATGTGTGTATGCGTGTGTGCGCGTATATATATATATATATATATATATATATATGTGTGTGTGTGTGTGTGTGTGTGTGTGTGTGTGTGTGTGTGTGTGTGTGTGTATGTGTGTGCAGCTAAAATTAAAGTTTGAATATCAAAACTTATTTTGTCATTGTTTACAAATAACACTATACTTATTTATTTAGAATTTGGCTAATTTACTACCTTAAATACAGAAAAAAGAGGCTAATTAGCTGCAGTCATATGACAAAATTAAGTAAGACAATAAAAAAAAACTATGGCATTTTAAACCCGAACAACGCCTAATATCTCTGCAAATATCTAATAAAGCCATGTCACACTTACAATAAGGACTTACATTTTTTCGATAGCATTGAAAGCGATTCCTTCAATTTCTGTTATCGTTACTGAGCTGTTCTTTTATCGTGCTTAAAACTATAATAGCAACGTCGAAGTGACCCATATACGTCAACGATATCTTTTACCTTTCAAAGAGACGGACGCTACTATCTTATTTATGAGACTGTGGGGGAAAACATTTATGTATTCGAATATATAAGTGAATAAGGATTAAATTTAAAAACTTTAAAATAACTGAAATTGTTAAATCTTTGGCATTAAAAATAACTAAATAGTCTTAAAGTGTCAGTGGTAACCTTGGTATAGAGCGTGAATGTTTTTTGTTTTTCTGCAAGAAGCATTACAACAGCGTTATTTACTGATTTTCGACCATTGTTTAAAAAAAAAATCATTTCTATTTCTTGGTTGTTATGCAAGTGGTTGCTCTGCGCACATACATGCACACACATAAACACGGACACACACACATATACACACACAAAACAAACACTCACAAAAACGCGCTTATACATACATACATACATACATACATACATACATACATACATACATATGCTCTTACTTCTTTGTAGAAGAGCTCTCATATTTTGAAACATGTGTAGGAATTAAAGGAACTTTTATTTATATGCGTTTTCGTCCATTTATTACTATTATTCATATATATATATATATATTCTTCCTTAAACACATCTTCGTATATTCATAATTAACATATATAACTAAATCTGAATGCGATTTAAACGCTGTTCATCTTAATATCAGAGTCACATCAGATGTCGTTAACATGTTGCTTTTGCGAGTGACGCACAGCTAAAAAGTTTCGGTTCTCCATATACTGAAACATGCCCACATATCTGTGTATGCTTCTGCGCATGTCCGTGTATTCAGATAGTTTAAAATATGTATTTCTCCATATATCTATACTATATATAAAACAGAGATGTGTGTGTAATCGCTTATCACGTGAAAACGACTTCACTATTTACTTCCATACTTGTGATACATGAATAATTTGACCTCGGATAAATCTTAGGCTCTTCATTTGATTTTTTTTATTAAGATAAATAATATTGCTTTATATGTAAAATTCACTTCTTTAAAAATGTTCCTCAATGTCAACTTCCGGTAGCCATAGTTTTTTCTTCACTTTAACTTCAATCGTTACTGTTCACACTAAATGTTTACTCACATTTACTGATGTAAGTAATTTCATCATTTACTAACAGAAGTACGGTTTCGTGTTTCCCTGTTGCTGAGTTTTTTTTTCTGGTACCTTCGATACTGGCTGTTTGGTTCACTGAGTGACAAATTTCGCTTCAACCTCACTTTCACTTCAGTCGTTACTGTTCTCAATAAAAGTTTACGTTTTCAATCGCTAACAAGTTCACATTTAGTGATGTGAGTAATTTCATCATTTACTAACAGAAGTACGGTTTTGTGTTTTCCTGTTGCTGAGGTTTTCTTTTTTTCTGGTACCTTCGATACTGGCTCTTTGGTTCACTGAATGACAAATTTCACTTCAACCTCACTTTAACTTCAATCGTTACTGTTCTCACTAACAGTTTACGTTTTCAATCGCTAACAACTTCACATTTACTGATGTAAGTAATTTCATAATTTACTAACCAAGGTTAGGGTTAGGGTTAGTCACAAGTGGCTATGTGAAAGAACAATTCTGGCACCAAGGAATGATTCTGTAGACAAGCTGAATTTAAATTTGTTAACTCAGCCTCCAGGACCTGAATGTTCATACAGATCAATTAACTCTGTCCATGATCAAGAACAGGCAACGCATTACCCAGTGGAGTTCCTCAATTCACTTCAGCCACCAGGATTTCCACCACACATTCTGATCGTGAACATAGGTGCTCCCATAATGCTATTAAGAAACCTTGATGCACCCAGACTCTGCAATAGAACAAGGTTGGTTGTTAAAACAGCCATGCCCCATGTGTTGGAAGCAACAATAATTACAGGCAGCATGATGGGTGAGAATGTCTTCATTCCAAGGATACCTCTCATTTCAAATTATCTCCCCTTTCAGTTCAAGAGACTGCATTATCCGGTCAAACTTACCTTTGCAATGTCTATCAACAAAGCACAAGGTCAATCTCTAAAGGTGGTAGGACTTAACCTCCTTCAACCTTGCTTCTCACATTGTCAGCTGTATGTTGGATGTTCTAGAGTTGGAGATAAAAATAACTTCTACATTCTCAGTGATAAGCATGGCAAGACAGAAAACATAGTATATGAAGAAGCACTTACATGAATAGTATGTACATGTCATATACAAAAGTGTAAAAGCATTGAGTGTTAAAGTAAGTATTACTATTACACTTTCACTTTTCAACTGACATGCGTCACTGTATATCTGTGTATATAACAGTGAAACAACAACGTGGTATATTCGCTGTGTGAATTTTTTTCATTTAAGCCCCATTTTAATTATCGTAAAAGTTTCCAAGTATAGGCGCAGGAGTGGCTGTGTGGAAAGTAGCTTGCTTACCAACCACATGGTTCCGGGTTCAGTCCCACTGCGTGGCACCTTGGGCAAGTGTCTTCTACTATAGCCTCGGACCGACCAAAGCCTTGTCAGTGGATTTGGTAGACGGAAACTGAAAGAAGCCCGTCGTATATATGTATATATATATATGTGTATGTGTGTGTTTGTGTGTCTGTGTTTGTCCCCCCAACGTCGCTTGACAACCAATGCTGGTGTGTTTACGTCCCCGCAACATAGCAGTTCGGCAAAAGAGACCGATAGAATAAGTACTAGGCTTACAAAGAATTTTCCTGGGGTTGATTTGCTCGACTAAAGGCGGTGCACCAGCATGGCCGCAGTCAAATGACTGAAACAAGTAAAAGAGTAAAAGTGTAAGTACCAATAAGCAACAATTTCATTCCCGGGCAACGCCAGGTGGCTCTGCTAGTATCTATATATATATATATATATATATATATATATATATATATATATATATATATATATATATATATATATAGATAGATAGATAGATAGATACACACACACACACACACACAAAATGGGACAAGAACGCAAAACATCCAGACAGGTAGGTGATACAAGAAAGGGACAACAAAACATCCAGATAGACGATACAAGGAAAACAGGGACGGGTCATCCGGAGTCTTCTTTCCTCAGTCGAGTTCCAGATTATCTTTGCAATGTCGGCTGGTTATATTCGAGATTGCTCCAATTTGGCCAGCCCCAAGGAAAAACTAACCCAAGACCATTAGATTCCTTGGAAGAAAGCATCGAATGTATACGAAAACAAGGATGGAGAAAAACGGAGAAAACAAATAGAACTAACATGACATTAACAACATGTGCCTTTCTACTAACAACAAATTAAATTAAGCTGGCGTGTATGGAAGTAAAGCCTTACTCCACGGACACAAGATTTCACAGGCACAAGGAAGAATATAGATGTTGCACGGACATCGGCGGAAGCAAGAGATAAAGGTCAGGCTTGGCTGAACACCAGTCACGTGGGGAGAGAAGAGAAAGATGTAGATGCAGAGGGACAGAAGAAATAGGCAGGGAGGAGAAAAAATTATATATATATATATAGCGGCGTACGTACACTTTCGTCTCTTAATCATTTGGTTCGCTAGCGAAATACCTATTACCTACAGTTTTGTGAAAATGCAGTGAAAAGAAAGATATATTTATCACTGTATGTTTCTCTGTATTTAACGTATATCATATGACACACAAACATATATCCAATAGTGTCTATATATATACACACACATACAAACATATATATATATATATATATATATATATATTCATATGTATTTACATCTGAGTGTAATTTAAATAATCATTGGAATTTGATCTACATTTGGTTGGAAACAGGTAGAATGGCTTTGGTCCAACTCTGATTATTATGACAAAAAAAGAAAAGAAACTAAAAAGCAATACTGATGGATTCAAAGAGGTAACTTGATGACAACTATTGTGGTGGGGGTGATTCAAATAATTAAATAGCATGTTACCAACCAAGCTTCAACATGAGGAGTGTCACACATCCTCCATAAACATGCAACATGCTAATTATGTAACTTATTTAAGTGTAGATATGTATATATTGTTATGTATGCACACACATATATATGTGCATATATATGTATGTATTCACACAATCACACACAAAGATATATATATATATATATATATATATATATATATATATATATATACATACATGCATGCATGAATACATATATACATACATGCACTCAAGACGAAAGAAAAGAATTACAGGAGCGTGGCTGAAGCCATCTTAACGTTAATAGCATCTCACAGTATATCTATACGATAACCTGTCGTAAACACGCAATCAGGCCATTTAGTTATAGCCATTTATTTCAATCCTTCGTTTCTGAGTATACCACAACTATATATGTACAAAGAATTACTATTTGAACCACACTACATACATTAACCAATCTATCAGAACGCTTATTGTTGTACGACATATAAGGATTAAACAAAGCTTATTAATCAAATTGAAACAAATATTCCCTAGGAAATGTGGCAAGTTCTTCCAAACTTTATTTCTTCTGTCACGTAATGCAAATTTTTCTACGCTATTAAAGCTTGCACCCAAGTCGAGAACAAAATATGTTGCTTCGTCCCCAGTCATTTGTTCTTCATCCACTCCATCCAAATTAGAAGAAAAACATCAATTTAAAAGTCAAATGAAACATATACATTGGTTGTATTTGAATGTATGTTATCAAAATGACATTGCATATTAGAATTGTCAACATTCTTAATCAGATATCTTTCTAGGAGCAGAAAATTAGTTGAACAATATTCTTTTCAATTATCAGCAAAATAGTAAGGAACTTAGTATAGATTATATTCTTTAAATCACAGCTGTACATCTACTGAAATCAGAAAGCCAGAAATTAACGACGTTCCTGCACAAGGAAGCAATGCATTTCATAAAACGTTCTGTATAGTTTCATTCAAGGTTGGTGTCCCAGCATGACTGCAGCACGCTGGTTGAAACAGTCTAGACAGTAAGAGTATTAAATCTTAACGATGAAACGTAATGTTTTTCAAAACAGGTATTATAGAAAATAAAAACATGAAGAAATATAGAATCACGCGCAAGTATATGTTTTTGCCTACTGTTCCCTTTTGCAATGCAAAATGTCAGTTTCTGTTCTGCGCAATTATTCGTACATCTTTGCCAAAGATGTACAGTGTTGACGTTCTACAACACATACTTCTGAAGGAGAGTTATGCAGGTAGGTTTTGGCAGCATTAAAATCTATTCTCTACTCAGTAAAATTTGCTGGAACGTAAACGATTGAAACTCAAATAGGGCAATGCTGGGAGGGTATAACGGTTGAAGAAAGATATCCCATCCAAATTCACGCATCTTTTGGTCAGTGGACAATTTTATACGATGTCTGGCGTTGGCTTTCTCTTTTTTGAACACAAAGCCTTTTCTATTGTTTAAGTTTAAGGAAATTCCTGTTTGGTATCTGTTTTAGTTGATTTTCATGCAAAACCTAAGTGTCTCTCTACGGTAACGGTGTTTTATAGTGTTATATTTTTTATATCTTGTCACCAAACTCACCGGAAAAGTTTCACTTTCATTAAGTTTTAGGACCAAGTCACTGAGGATATAACAGTCCATGCTGTTTTCCTCCGACATCTTGTGCAGAAGTCATACAACATAGTAGAAAATATCCCTATGGTTCGCTAAATGTTCCTAAACAGTACCTTTTGGAACTTAGAGCATCTCTGCAATCTCCCTATCCCTATTAGTTTTGAATTGGCTTCATAGTTCAAATTCATATGAACATTGCTCATTTCTGAAGCACTTACAGGGCTACACGCATCTTCTAAGCTGAAATCAACACATTTGAATTTTGCAAACCATCTCAGAACTATTGATTCATGTAAAATAATTTCCTTATACATTAATATACAAAGTTCAATATACCCATCATGATTATTTGATAATTTTACAACAAGAATATGCATTGTAACCATATATGCGGAACATGGTGAGCTCATATCAAGATAAAGAGTGCATGGCCTTGAAGGCGGGGGCCAGTTAGAATTTTCTTCGGGTCGAGAAGTCCATCCCGCTCATAACATCGTTGAAGAATGGCTACTTAAGGATGATTAACAAAATACCCATATTAGCATAGGTGAAATATTCAAACATAAAAAAAAAAATCCTCTCATCGCATGACTATGATGTTTCCCCACTACTCTTGCTCGTGAACAGAAACTCTCATATTGTCAGCCAGTGATCGACCTGCTCAACCGGTAAAGTTCAAGCAACGTCGAGCAAATATATGGTATTAAATAGCATATTTGTTGTAGCTCGTCTTTTACACCAAGACAAGACATGCACGTTTTAACACTTGCAATCACTTGAAATCAGAAGTCATGAGAGCCACTAACTTATGCCCTAATCAGGGTATTTATCCTCATCATCATCATCATCATCACCACCATTATGTGAAAACACACAGCTTATTTTGCTGGGTATCATGGTAAGTGTCAGCTACCCACAGCCAGCAGACTAAGGTGAGACTTGTTTACTGGTCATGTTTCAAGTACCCTGCAAAATAACTCTTGCAGTTCCGAGCAATGCTGATTTTTGTAGGTGTTCTACCTCCACACTTGCACCAATTTTTTTCAGCCATGTTGGCAGCTGAGTGCTGATACTTCTAAATGCATCCATTACTGTTGGTATCACGTCTACTCCATTGAGCACCACCGCCTTCACATTTCCCATCATGCTTATGATAATAATAATAATAATAATAATAATAATAATTATAATAATAATAATAATAATAATAATAATAATAATAATAATAATTATAATAATAATAATAATAATAATAATAATAATGATAATAATAATAATAATAATAATTATTATTATTATTTCTATTATTATTGTTATTTTTAATATTATTGTTATTATAAGTATAATTATTATTATTATTATTATTATCATTATCATTATCATCATTATCATTATTATTATCATTATTATTATTATTATTATTATTATTATTATTATTATTATTATTATTATTATTATTATTATTATTAGTAGTAGTAGTAGTAGTAGTAGTAGTAGTAGTAGGTTTTAAAATTTGAAACCATAGTTATTATTTTTTAACAATCTTCCAGCATTCATGAATATAATAATGCTCATAATAATTAACCAATACATGCATATTTTATCATTAACACGTTTGCGTTTTATTCAATGTACGCTATCGATATTCCTTCAGTGGGCTCAATGCACCATTGACTTACTTTTGAACTGTTAGTATTATGGCAGTGCAACAGGATGTCATATTAAAATGGTACACGCATGTATACATATCGTTATTTATTCTAGAGTAACGTTTCGCAATAAAGAGTTGTATTGATCATATATCTGAGTATATTGGGAAGAAGCTCCTTATTCTTACATCACACTGCTATATATTGCAGCGGTTACTACTACAAGATTTATTCATGACATTACATCGATTAAATTATATCACATTTTCTTTAGAACATCTTATTTAATGTACAAGTGGAAATCTTTGGAAACGGCTATATATGTTATATCTCGTAAATGCAGTCGTAACATGTCATTCTCTTTGTTTGCATAGAAGGAATAACATATTGCTTCCTTTAAAATGTTACGTAGTCGTCGTCCATGAATATATGTAAAATACTCTGCTATAAAAATTGGGTATGTTGCTTCCCGTGGATATCAAGTAAATGTATATCCCGAATCATACAAACATACCCCACCACCAGCACCACACGCACACACAAGCACACACGCGCGCGCATGCACACACACACACACACATACACACAATATTGCAACTTTTAAAATGTTCATCGATCATGTGTATAATGGTAAAAAAGTCAATATGAGATTATATTTAAGTAAATAATTATGTATAACTCAAAGTATATTAACTGCATTAAAATACGCAAAAGCTTATCAGTTCAACAACACTGTTTTTGCAGAGATTATCGGCATCTACATCAAACACCTTTGAAGATTTTGTCACTCCTTTCTTGAGTGAGAAGCAATTGTTTGTAATACGACTAAATCGTCTTTCATAGATGTATAGTATTGTTTTGTCTTTAGAAGGAAAGATGAAGGTAGGCACAGTGGTATTTTAAGTCAGTTCATCTGCAATAAATGAGAAATACTGAAAGACATTTACTTACTCAGGAAGGGTACTGATTTTGCCACTGCACTATTTCTAGAAAACTTCTTATAATGTGTTGATATAATACAGTACAGCGATGCAACTACAAGACATATCTTTTATCAAACTGTGTTATATATAATTGGGTGTGTGTATATATATATATATATATATATATATATATATATATATAGATAGATAGATAGATAGATAGATACATACATACATACATACATACATACATACATACATACATACATACATGCTTTATACCAGATTCAATAAAATGATCAATATAATTGCTTGCATTCTTGAGACTTTCGTAAATGCAATAGAAATAAATTTTAAGCTTTGAGGATTTAATAGAGGATGATTCAGATCACCAGTTTCACGACGTTGAATTCATGAGGATTGAAATGCTTCTTGCATAGCAAATCTATACATTAGAAATGATATTTCTGATGGCCGTAGTAAATATTTACAACGCTTCTGTATGCGGAAACTATTGGTGTTAAATGTTTTCATATTTCTTCATCACTTTGTATTTCGATCCAACATGGTAGCCAAGCCTCTGTGTAATTGTTAACCAAATAGATGTAAAACAAAACCTTCCATAACATCTCAGTCTATCTCTGTAAAAGTGACACTCTAAATAATATAGTTGTATGTTACCTGCACATAAGAAACTACGGGAAACGTTTTTGATGTACGGCAGTGGTAATAAATCTGACGCCGATTTAAACGACAGCAAGAACAGCAAACCTTTATACTGGCACCAGCGGGAGGAACGACGCGCAATTCCGTCTGGTAAAGTGAACGTTTGGAAGCCCCGGTGATGTTGATGGTCTCATTCTATACTCGAACTCGAATGGGCGAAACAGCGCTCCGATCCCGATCGGAGGCGGTCGTATGTCACAGTTATTGCGAGGCGACGAATGCACGGTGTCAAGTGGACAACTTTTGGTAAGCAGAACCGGTGACGTAGGATAAGCCGAACGCCCGACTAAGGCATTGGATACAAGTTACAGTGAATCATCTAAGCCGGGATATAAATATACTAATTTTGTGCATATGTACAAGACGTATTCCATAGGTGTTTCTGAGCATGAAGAGAAACGAAATAAATATTTCCAATTTAGATACAATGCCAGTAATTTCGAGGAATTGTTTTATCCATTGTAAGAATCCACTACATAAGTAATGTCTTTTCCCGACACCAGAAAGGCGAAATAGAGTTGTGCTCGGTGTATTTTGGACTTGGAACCTAGTGAACGGGGAAAAAATTATTTGCAATCGTATAATGGCTCTACCAGTTTGTTGTCTTGCGGAATGCATAAAATAATTCAAATAAAATTGCAGCTGCTGTAGTTTTCATATTCGTTAATAAAGTTAATTTGTCATTAAGCCCAGTATATTTGAAAGTTTGCCGATTTCTTTCGAAATTTCACTCAGAAGATCGAATATTTACAACATAAGCATACAATTCTGATCGATAAAATACAGTGTTTGAGAATGCAGGGATATCGACAAAAGTAAAAGAAAATGAGGCGGGGATGTTTACCTTATAAAAAGCAAATCACGTAGAAATGTTATCAGTAAACTTACATCCTGCGAAGGAGATGCGAGGAGTGTATACTTATATACTTTTTCAATGTACAGATTGCAAAACTTCTTTTACTTATTCTTCCAACATGTTGCACAATCACATTAATTTCTTCTACAACTGCAATGCCTCTGATATAACGGTATTGCTTCATATTGGTTCTAATATTCTGCACAATTACATTAATTACTTATATAACTGTAACACCTCTGATTTATGATGGAAGAGTGTTTGGGTCGTAAAATTTAAATACACATATCGTTTTCAGTAATTAACTGAGTGACGTAAAGCCTCAAAACAACCAAGTAAAAGCAGAACATACACACATCTCAGTTGTATTTATCTTAATACAACAGCTTTCACAATCTTATATTCGCAGACAATTTAATATCTAAATAAAGATACCACTTACAATCAAAACTTAGATATTTAGAATTTATTCAGAAATGAGAGCAAATAATTCTGGATCTTTCTGAGGGCACTGGTATCCAAATAAATCTCATTAACTTGATTAATTGGATCAAACATATTATTGGAATCATTTTTAAAAATCAGCTGCGCAGTTAAGGCATCGAATGGTCAGAGACGTGAGATCTATTCTGAATATTGTTTTCTGCGCCCTGAGCCAATATCTCAACAAGGGGACGTTTGTCTTTTAGCCTCCTAGCGTTGATAAAAAATAAATGAACGTCGGTTGTCAATTGGAATAAATGTTAAAGTATCGTAGATAACTTTCGGTATTTCTTCCTCCTATAAATGTATCATGTTGCCAAGTTAGGTCGGTTGAAGTCAGTGTCCTTACCTTTTGATAAACAATTTATCTTCTGCAGTGGAGAGATCGCATATATGAGCAGCAACTAGTCTTACTGAACAAGTATGGTATACTTGATCTTCCAAAGCTGTGTAATGTAAAATTCTACTACGAAAATAATGCAATTAATGATATGAATTTTATAGCAGAACGATCTTTCATTGCCTCTTTACTTACGCCTATCATATAACCTTCCATCCATCCATCCAACCTCTCGTCTATCCAGCAGCTCATTCATCCATACTCAGCCTTTCCCTCCCTCCAATCCTCAATCTAACCATCTATTCAGACATATAAATATACGTGCGAATCTCTGTGTGTGTGTGTGTGTGTGTTTGTGTGTGTGTGTGTGTGTGTGTGTGCAAGTATATGTATGCATGTATGTATGTATGTATGTATGTATGTATGTATGTGTGTATGCATGTATGTATGTATATATGCATTTCATTGCATATCTGAGGGAATTGTCGGCTAGACCGGTTATTACAATTGTATTTAAGCACAATATTCTCTTTCTAATCAGCAGGAAAGTGAGAGATAGATGAGCTCATGAATAGCATCAGAGATTTTTCTGCTATATCTTTTATAAACTTTAGTAGAACAAATAATTTTAATTTCATCACCGTATGTGCACAAAGACAAACTATTTGAACAAAAACACGTTCTATGCTCAGCTGTTTTTTGGCACTTTGTAACACTTATGATTGAATATACACAATCTTGAAATTAAGTAATATAAACGGCAACCTGAGAGCTAGTGAGAGAATCTCTAAACTAAAGCATTTTTTTTTCTTGAGGAAGTTGAATGAAGAACACGGGTGAAAGTGTTATCAGCTAGCTGGTTTAAATTTAAATGACACCTTATAAAAGCAAGTAGTAGTAGTAGCTGTTGTTGTTGTTGTTGTTGTTGTAACTTCAGCAGCACAGCGCCAGTATTTCTCATGGTATTGATATCCAGCAAACCCCGTGATATTACGTAATCACTACGATGGAAGTGGACCTACGTATTCCCTTTAACTATTTGAAATCGTCACTGAATTAACACCAAATATCGATTAACTGACTTAAATAAATTGACGGATAAACTGAATAAGACATTGTTTTCCATACAAATCGTCACAATGTTTACGCCTCTACGGCTTCGAATACAGATCCGTTCTTCCAAGCCGGGCATGAATATAAACAACAAAAACAGCGGATCCAGTTTGCTAAAAACAAAAATTATGATATGCCTCATCAATAACGTTACGAGGGATGATATGCTGTGTTTTATAATAAAACAAACTATGTTCTCAATTACCTCTCTGTCTATATTCTCAACTGCATTTTAATACTTCATTTAACACCAATAAAATATTTTACTCTGTTTTATTCACTCAACTACTTCCTATTTATTTATACATTTATTTTGCAAACCAGAAATGTGTAACTTTCGGAATAAAAATGTAAATTACACACATTGGGGGGGGAAAATATTTATTGTCAAAACAAAGTGAAGCAGATGTGATTACTACTACTACTACTACTACTGCTACTACTACTACTACTACTACTACTACTACTGCTACTACTACTACTACTACTACTACTACTACTACTACTACTACTACTACTAGTAATAATAATAATAATAATAATAATAATAATAATAATAATAATAATAATAAGAGAGCAGCACCGGGCTGAATAACAACATGGATGTGCTACACCGGGCTCCCTATACAAAAACATATCTAATCCAATAACATCGATGGAATTAGGCAACAGAACCGGTGGAAGATTTGAAGGAAGCGGTCTTTTAACGAAAATAATTTTTTTTAAAAATATTTTTTATTCTTAAAAAATGAAATTTCACTGCAATACAAAGCACAGGTCCTCCTATGCACGATGTCTCAATGAAACACGTGCGATCACACACGCAAAACCAACACCGGAAAGTTTACAAACTATATAAAAAAGAAATGGAACAAAATAGTAAGTACATATATTGAATAATTACGCATACACTCGAACGTGTACACAATGATATATACGTTTTGATACCCATAGAACTCCACATGTATCTTAATGTTTACACAACTACGTGAAAATCACAGGACACACTCACGCATACGAAAACACATATCACAAACGAAGCAAAACCAAAACTTTTTTTTTTTCTTTCTTCTTTATTTATTTTCATTTTGTGAACAAACACAGACAGTGAACCATTCATAAGTTTAAAATGCCACACACACACAAAAAAAAAAATAATAAACTATGCCCGGAGATAAATCTATCAACAAAAAAAATACAGATGAATACCGATCTGCTAGCCTTAAAAAACTACGCTACGAGCAATGTTTACATGCTGAGAACTCGGTGACGGTGTTGTCTCAAAAAACTGACCCTAAACAGACAAATCCGTCCCCTAATGTCAACGCCAAAACTCGTCATGCCTCAATGATAACAAGTCAGATCACAAACCAGATTGGTCATCGACCGAATCACAAAGGGCCACTTACTCGAAATAGATCTGTTAGCCTTAAGAAGCTACGTCACGAGAGCTCGGAGACGGTGTTGTCTCAAAAAAATTACCCTAAACAGACAGATCCGTCCCCTAGCGTCAACGTCGAAGCTTGTTATGCCTCACTGTTAATAAAACAAAATATAAACAGCAATGGTCATAGACCGGATTATAAAGGACCACTTACTCGGATAATGAACCAGATCCGAGACGAGAAATCTGCTACTGGTTCAAATCTTCCTGACACACAGGAGCTGGAAGTACCCCACAACCGGAATATTCCAACAGATGGCCATCCATGCTCGTCATCAAATAACCAAAAGAAAAAGAATGAAAAATGGTCTAGGGAAGATAATAAAGAAGTTCTTATAGCCTTCTACCATGCCATATATTTCCCTACAGATAAATCTAATACTGTACAAACCTACTTAAACCGGAGACAGAAACACCTTGAAATAAGACCCTACATAGACAGTAACAAACTTGCCAACGTCAGAAGAAACATTATGAAAAAAAAAATTACTAACTGAAGTAGAGATTGACCAAATTAAGCAAGCAGTAAAGGATAAAAAGAATGAAACTGCAGCTAAAGAAGATACTACAGAGGAAATAATTATAAACCCGCCCAAGGCTGAAGAAAATACAGTAATGATTGAAAGAGTTAAGGTAACTGATAGGCAAAGTGAAATACTCTCTGAACCAACCATAAACACTGAGGCAGGTGAAAATCAAATAGATGAAGGAAGTCATACAGAAATCGACGCAACAGAACTACATGATCTAAAAAATCAAATCATGATTGAATGGCTGAAAATTAAAGAAACCATTATGAATGAACGCGACACTCTCCCCAAAATTCGCAATTCTAACCAAAACCTGAAAATAATTGCTAAAATCCGCCTTGTACTTAAGGATATAATTTCAGCTAATGATGTTGATATTACAGATATCAACCACCTGCACTATGCATCCGCAAGAATCTCAACGATTCTATGTGGTGAAAAGATTAGAAAATGACAACACTCCCACAAAAGGCCTTCTTGGCAAGAACGCATTCAACACCAAATTAAGATACTTAGATCTGACATAGAATGTTTGGAAAACCTTAAATTTGACAAGAGTATCAAACCTACAAAGACCCAAAAACTAAAGAAAAAATATAATATGAAAACCATAGTTGACATTGATGCCACCATAGAAACCATCAAGCAAAAGGTATGTGCTAAAGCTGCTCGCATAGCAAGGTATGAAAAGCGTGTTAGATTCTTCCGAGATAATAACATGTTCAAAAAGAACCCCAAAAATTCTACAGGAAGATAGGGAAAACACCAGTAACAATAAAGTCTGTCCCATCAAAAGAAGAAGTGCAAGAATTTTGGAATAAAATCTGGGCAGAAGATAAAACACACTATGAAAAGGCCCCTTGGATTGATAGAATATCTACAGACCTAGACTCCTTAGAAGAGCAAAAGTGGGAGGGGCTCAAGGTAGAAGATATAAGATCTGCTCTCAGGAGGTTAAGCAAATGGAAGTCTTCAGGAAAGGATAAAATTCCTAACTTCTGGTTGAATGCCTTCCCAGAAAGCCATGAACTGCTAACAAAACTTTACAACGATGTTTTGCAAAATCCTAGTTTGATGCCCTCTTGCCTAGTTAACGGTTTAACATTCCTGCTTCCAAAAAATGAGGAAACAAACGAACCAAAAAATTATCGCCCCATAACCTGGTTAACAACAATGTATAAGACGCTAACATCTGTCCTAACCGAGTACACCTATAGTTTTTTAATAGAAAGTAGCATATTCCCTAATGAGCAAAAGGGATGTAAACGTGGATCTTATGGTTGTAAAGATCAGCTACTCATCAATAAGATGATCTTTGAAGATTATCACAAGCGACACAAAAACTTGTCAATAGCCTGAATAGACTATAAAAAGGCCTTTGATAGCCTACCACATAGCTGGATTAGGAAATGTCTGGAAATGTATAAATAGCTCCTACTCTGCGTAACTTTTTATCTGTAAGTATGAGATCATGGAAAACCACACTGACGTTGAACAATGACAATGAATCTCTAAATGCTGGAGATGTAAGAATTTCATGTGGCATTTTCCAGGGTGACTCACTATCACCACTCCTCTTCTGTCTAGCCCTAATACCGCTCTCAAAATTGCTCAATGATGCACAGTATGGTTATAAAATATTTGATAAAAAATATAAATCATCTCATTTACATGGATGATTTAAAGCTCTTTGCAAAATATGACCAACAACTCAAAGGCCTACTAGCGATTGTTAAACAATTCAGTGATGACATCAGGATGCAATTTGGCCTTGATAAATGTGCAAAAGCTACCTTTATCAAATGAAAAATGACAAATGCATCTAATGTGAACCTTGACCAGCAAAATGTCATAAAAGAGTTAGAACCAGCGGTGAGCTACAGATACATAGGGGTAATTGAAGGGGACAATATCAAACATTCAGTGATGAGGGAAAGGATTAGAAGAGAATGTTATCGTAGGGTGAGAGCAATACTGAAGACAGAGCTGAACGCGAGAAACAGGATCGAAGCGATCAATGCTTTAGCCATACCAGTCGTGACTTACAGTTTCAATATCGTTAACTGGTCAATTACTGAAATACGTAATGTTGACAGAAAAATACGAAAACTGTTGACAATGCATAGAATGCACCACCCTAAGGCAGATATAGAACGTCTTTATCTGCCAAGAAAAGAGGGAGGCCGAGGACTTCTACAGCTGGCATTATCAATGAAGGTAGCCACAATTGGCCTAGACACCTATCTGAAAAAAATGAGGACTGGATGCTAAAACTTGTCTTAAAATATGAAAGCAAGAAGGCATCTTACTCAGTAACAAAACAGGCAAAAGAATATCTAAGTGAATTCCAATTGCAACAAATTCAAGAATTAGACGAACTAGAAACACCAGCAGAAAAAGCTAAGCGCTTGAAAACCCGTGCTAAAATTGCTGCCTTAGATATTATGGCATGGAAAATCTCTCAATGGCAAATACCCAAAGAGAGCGAATAATGCAGATATTGACAAAGCTCTTACCCATCAATGGCTAATGGCCTCTGGCTTGAAATCAGAAACAGAGGGGTTTATCATAGCAGCCCAAGATCAATGCCTACCTACAAAGAACTACCAGGCCAACATATTAAAGAACGGCAGCTCCCCATTATGTCGTATATGCCAACAACAAAATGAGACCATCGATCATGTTGTCTCCATGTGCAGTCTACTTGCGCCTACAGAGTATCTCAACAGGCATGATAGAGCTGCACAATATATTCACTGGGTAATATGCAAAAACCTGGACTTGCCCCATGATAAAAACTGCTGGGAACACAAACCACCCCCAGTACTTGAAAATGATCACATTGCACTCCTCTGGAACTTCACCATTCAAACTTACAGGAAGATAGACGCTAATAGGCCAGACATCATACTGAAAGACTTCAGACAAAAATTATGCTTCCTCATTGATATGACTGTCCCAATCGATATAAACGTATCTGTCAAGACCTACCAAAAACTGAGCAAATATAAAGATCTTGAAATAGAAATTAGCAAAATGTGGAATCTGAAGACGAAAACAATACCTATTGTCATAGGTGCCCTGGGAATAACAGCGAAACGGGCTGATTAATACCTAGCTCAGATACCAGGAAACCCCAAAATGGCTGACGTTCAAAAGATAGTGCTCATGGGAACTGCCCATATCCTACGTAAAATACTGTCTATGTGATCTCAAATTTTAAAGCAAACACATAATTTTCTTATGGCTTCTTAAACATTCACTAGAACAAAACTGTACAAATCCAAATATATGGTACCCTAGGCATAACACCTACATGAATTTCTAACTTGTTGTCTCTTGAGGTTTCTGGGTGAGACTTGGATCCAACTTGTCCAAATGCAAAACAAAATTCAAACATAAAATAATAATAATAATGATAATAATGATAACGATAATAATAATAATAATTATAATAATCACGATATTATTACCTCTAGTCTTACTGAAACAATCGTTGTTATTATTTTTCATTTTTTTCGCCATAACTTTAAACGAAAATGCTTATATTTTTATCAAGTTCCTAAGCAATATTGCAATGTGGGCCGCACGCACATACATGTACATTTGTATTCAGACATACACAAAATCAAGTACAGTTATACATATACACAAATTTGATTTTGAAATCATGTCTGTACAACTCATGTCTGTTTGTGTGTCTGTGTGTGTGTTTATATATATATAATATATATGTATATTTATGTTAATTATATATACTTAAATATATATATACATAAAACTATATATATACATATATATATTTATATATATATGTATATATATATATATATATATATATATATATATATATATATATATATATATATATATGCGTATATATATATGTATAAATATATACGTGTATAAGTATATGTATATGTATATATCAATATCTATCGACGTATGCATCTTTGTATGTGCACATATAATACGTATATATATATATATATATATATATATATACCTTCATATATGTAACTATGTATTTCTTCGCCCGAACATGTAAAATTTATGTGGACATATATGTAAATGTAGAAATATTTACAATAGAATACCAGAAAAATATTCCTCTGTTCCATTATATTTTTCTCTGTACGAATGTAAATGAGTTATTTTCTTGGTTGTGTTTTTATTTACTATTTGTTTTAGATTTACGCTACTGTTATCGTTGCTATTTTTTTTGCATCTATATTCCGTGTCTTTGCCAGATATTGGAGAACGTAAAATTCAATTAAAATACTTTGCTTAGATATTTGAAGAAATTTTTTCTTTCTTAAATATAATTCCCATTAAAATGTCCATTAGTGAATTCATGCTTTTAGGTTGTTTATGACATTTTAAAAATTTATTGATACGAAACTAATTTTAGGAGCATTAACTTCAATAATAGAAAATAAAATTCATTTTCTTAAGTTATACATTCTCGCGAGAATAATGTCATTAGTATAATTTTAAATATAAAAAAAAAAATAATTAATAAAATTGTAATGCTCTCTTGTAATATTCAATAAATTCGATATCACTTACCAATATATTTGGTTTTACCTTATTCCGTTTCATTACATTGCTACCATTTTATCCTGGTCAGTAGCTTCATGAAAATCATGTTCATTTTACAGGGTATACGTATTTGTTTTTATACTCGATTTATGTTGTTTCCTTCGTCTGTCTGTCAAACTTATCTACCACTGAATATCCAAGCTAAATTCAAACATATGTATTCAAGCATAAGTATTCCAAAAAGATAGGATTGATATTCAATACATGACACTAATCTGTCATTTTGAGGTTGGTTATAAGAGCATTCACAGATAAAGATGTAAGCAAATTCGATTTTCAATATAATCCAATATAGAAAATACAAAAGGTGTAAAAAAAAAAAAGCTTCCTGATTTTCTGTGCGACAATATGTTTGATGTTTGATATTTTATTGAAATATTTTCAACCAAAATGGCGCCTACAATTTTTCTTCTATACAAATATTACTATACTCAAGAGGGGAAAAAAGAGAACTTTACAATAAAGCTGATAACGGGTGACATACGAATAGTAAGCAAACATATTAACAATAACATTTGACATAGGTGTCAAGTACATTAAGGCAAGTTTAACGATTATGATACTTGCGATTTCCAAATTAAAGACAGCTCAATTACATATATCTCTCCATTTCATTGAGAAAGTTATGAACATTACTAAAACTCATTTCTTCTATGAAGCTGAAACGTTAGATAAACCTATACATTAGAATCTAAATTGAAATCCTCCAATATATTTTGAGTAGAAATAGAAAAAAGAATATTTATATAATGATACAAAAAAATAACATATTCTTCTCAAACTGCTCAAGGCACAATAGACACATTCTATGTACGAAATATACATTATATTGCAGCAGATATATTATAAAAGAAATGGGTAATTATGACGTTCAGGACAAGCTACTGGAATTTGAGGTATACATAGAGACAATCAAACTTTAAATGAGAAAGAATCTACACGTGGATTTATTAAAACGGGTGCGTATATTTTATGTTTTCTGAACTGTTCATTGTTTAAAGTTTGTAATACATACATAAGGCCAATAATGTTGAAGGAATATATATTGAGCTGTGTGTTGTGCATTCCTTCTAAAATGATATTGGGAGGAAAGGACACAAAAGGGAAAATATATTCAGTTACAAACTTGCAAGTTCAAGTGTCTCCGGAGAATAGTGCTTTGGAAAAGCGATATATTACACTCAGTTTAATAATTTTTTTCAATATGTAACAGCTAATGAAGCCGCTGAGCTGGCAGAAAACCTGCTCTAATTCCATGAATAAATATTTTGCATTCATTCTCAGATCGAATCATCCGCTCATTGCCTCCTTCAACAAAATAGAGTTGCAATCAAATGATACACATAAAAAGTTATATATTGTAATCACATCCACTAAACACGTGCAAGAAAATAGAATTCTTACAGCTGCTAGAAGTGCTAGACATAACAATTACTAGCGATCTCTGCTAATCACACATCGGCGTATATTGCATCACAAAAGTATCCGTTTTCTGTGAATGCATCAACTTGCAACTTTTAAAGGTGACCGTAGAGGTGTAATAGATAGAGGACCTAATGCGTGTATATGGATAGAAACACACACAGACACACAGACACACAGACACACACACACATATACGTGGGAAGGGGAGTGCGCATGTGTGTATATAGACTACAGACAGATAGATAATTATACTGTGTGATGGATTGATTGATCGATTGGCTGACTGATTGGTTGAGTGATTGATTGATTGATTGATTGATAAATAGAATCACAATTGCATGCACTATTGTTTACATATGTACTCTCCTCGAATTACATTTACACTCAGACTCAAACACACACACACACACGCACGCACGCACGCACGCACACACACACACACACACACACACACACACACAGAGGATATCTAAGATGTCACAGGGTAGAATCAAATCGATTCAGTGGAATCTGTAAAAGATGGTTGACGTAGAATACATATGATGTGGAAGATGATGTTCATTAGACGGTAAGATAATCAAAGAATTCAAACGAGGGCGTTCAAGCGAAATATTTGCACACTAGTGTTGAACTAACTTTTGCTTTGACAACGGCCAACAAAATCGATATTTGTTGCTGTTACTACTGCTGCTGCTCTTAATACCAATACTGTTAATGTTGCTTTTACTGCTGTTACTACTGCTGCTGCCGCTGCTGCCAGTAGTACTTACGATGTACTACACATCTTCCTGTAGATTTTTTCTAAATGGTACTGGCGGTGGTTATGCTATTAATTTTGCTGATATTGTTACTTTCACTTTTGATTCTTGGGTTTAGCTTTCCTCTCAAATTGTCTTTATTGTTGTTGCAACTTCAGTAACCTTTTCTAGTGGAGAATTGTCTGACTGTACAATGTTGATAGCAATGGTGATGAGTGATGGTGGACGGAATATTCTGAATAGCTGTTGTTAATATGGGATAGCTTCTAATACTATTGTTTGCACTATTTGCTTTTGTAATTGTGTAATTCAGTTCCGCTTTAGTTTGCAAATTAATTAATGTTTAATAGCAACAGAAACAGTATTGATACCAAATGGTAATATTTCTAACCCCTTTTAAAATGGGTATTGTTTTTAGAACATATAATAATGCATCATTTACCATGACAGAACCTCTCATATGGACTTTTGACGCATAAAGGCATCCGTGTTTAGAACGCTGTCCGGCGATATCTTTCCGCTACGAAACCACATAATTTTGGTCTGGCCTGGCCTTTCAAAGACAAACGTCTGCAGTTATACACAGTGCCTGTTTAACCGGTCAGCGAAATATATACAAACTGATTGTCTATTCAGCCACTAATTTCGCAAATTGCCTGTGTGCTTATTAAAAATAAAAGATTCTTAGCGACAGGAGCAATATTGTTACCATAAAGTAATATTTATAACCGCTTAAAAGTGGATATTGTGTCAGAATACTTCGATAGTTCCCATGGAACAACATCTGAGAGTTAAATAACACAATATTCTGAGTCCTAACACAACACCCACTTCTAAGTGGGAGATAAATATTAACTGTCGGTATTACAAGTGCTTTTGTCGCAATTAATTATTTTCTAATTAGTCCACAAGATTTGTGTGATAACAATGTCAAAATAGACGCTGTGATTATATGCAGGAGTGGTTATGTGATAGGAAGCTTACTTCCCAACCACATGGTTCCGGGCTCAGTTCCGCTGCATGACACTTTGGGCAAGTATTTTCTACTATTACCTTGGGTCAACCAAAGAATTGTGAGTGGATTTGGTAGGCGGGAACTGAAAGAAGCCTGTCGTATATACGTATACATAAGTACAACTGTACTCCACACATAATAATCAAGTGGTTGCAGTCTGGAGAGTTAGGTGACCAGATGTTGAGATTGATGTGGTCGCAGAATTTGCTTGACAGCCATGACTGGGTTCTCCTTCTTGTGTGGCATGGTTTAGAGTCCTATTGCTAGATTTAGGCTCTTTCAGCAATCACCCTCTTGACTCAGGGCAGCACAATCTCCTCTGGACACTTGATGTAGGCTTCAGTGTTGAGTCTGCGGCTGTGTGGGAAGATGAATGGAGGCATAACGACCCCCCACTTGTGATCACTCCAAACACCATGATGTTGACTGGATGTTTGATTTTTATCACTCTTGGTACATGTCTTCAGATTGCACTGTCCTCAGATTTACATCCAACCACTCTGGAACGTTTTACTGAAGCTTACGGTGCGAGTGCCAAGCAGTAAAGCGTGTCGTTTCCAAATTCCTAGCAGAGTGAATTGCACCATGGACGTGTTTTCTTCATAGACGGCGCCCAACTGACCCTACTATACTGCGTGGTCGACAAAATCAAAAACAAACAATGCACTCACGCGTAATTAAAAACATAAAATGGCGAGTTTATCCTTCGCACCCTGGAAATATATATATATATATATATATATATATATATATATATATATATATATATATATATATGTATATATATATATATATATATATATATATATATATATATATATATATATATATATATATATATATATATATATACATATATATATATATATATATATATATATATATATATATATATATATGTATATATATATATTTCCAGGGTGCGAAGGATAAACTCGCCATTTATATATATATATATAACATGTTAAGGGAACCTATCATATGCACCACATATGAAAGATTACTTCGTGGTAAATAACGCAATATTTTGTGTTCTAACAAACATCCATTTTAAATGGGTGATAATTAATGCTGCTCTTGTAGAACTACTCTCTTCCTATGATTAATAACTTTGGTGGTGTATTATCCTACCTCTACGTTTCCCTATGTAGATGCTTCTAGGTATGTATTGAGTAGTCTGTTTGTTGCAACACCTATTTCATCATGGATGGTGATGTCTGAAATTTTTGAGGTCAACTCTGCATCACGCGCCAGGGAAAGAAGTGTTTTGTCTCAACGTGGATTACATCATTGAGCAATCCCTCATGTCGGGGTGCGTAATTCATAAGGAAGGAATATTTGTTGTCACTAAAGTGTTAGACCTCCACATATCATTTCTAGTAATGACATTATTGAATGGAAGCGTGTAATATATGATGTTCTTAGTAATGGTTTGTATTACTAATTTTAGCGTAAGAACAGATGAGCTGAGGAGAGAAACCAATTCGATACCTTGGGAGCTACTATTTGTGTCTTGCATTATTATATGAACTCTTGAAGGGTAAAAGACAGTGATGAAATCGAAGGCATCGTAGCCCAGAACGTAAAGATTTGTAAGACATTGTGAAGTATTTCGTCCGATGCTCCAGTGCTTGTCAGTCTACCTCTCGTTCATTGTTTTATATAATGCAACACTTCCCACTCAGATAAGAAGTTTTTATTGGTTGTTTAAGACTACAAAAATCGCCGCTTACTTAACATAGAAATTATCACAATTTTACTCATCAAGTATTCCAACACTTGGAAATAGACGGCCGGTATTACTACTTATTCCATATTCCCTATACCAGTGTTGCTACCATCCGATGCAACAAATTCTGTTGTCAGAGTGAGTGACACTGTTACTGCCCACGCTTGTTCGGATTCATAAAGTAGAGATATTTGATAAGTTTTTATGCTTCAAGAGCATGAATATGTAGGACTTCAACGTCGTAAGACATCAGTTTCAAGTATTCCATGACGTCCATATTCTGCATTTCAATTATTCTGCTTCATGGCCTTTTTTCTTCGCTTTTGTGTCGTACTCAAATTGCATAGGATTTCAGTCTTCAAATAGTTTGAGTAATTTCTTCCATATAGCAATGTCGAATGCTTTTCTTCAAATGAAGTATAAAATAGTATCGTGTAGTAGAGTAGAGAAGAAATAGAAAGAATCTAACTTAAATGTCTGGTTCAAATACATCATTACTTAGTGTATTCTAGAATTCCATATCCTGAGACTATTACTACTGTAATTTCAATGTAATTAGCTTTCTTATCATCGCATCAATATTTCATTTCAGTTAATGAATAACATACGTACGATTATAAGAGATGCATTTACAGTCATTAGAGCATAACATAGATGAACATGCGGTATTCAGCCTATCATACTATAGTGAGTTAAAATACATGTGAGGCCATTTTTGGCTTCATCTGTCTGCGTTCGATCGCTATTTTGCAAGCCCTGTTGTGCGGGCGATTCGTCTTTTATTTTCTGTCTATCTGTCTCCCTTTCTAGAAGAAATCGTGTGTTCAGACCAGAAAATAATAGGCAATAAAACTGAATATATTATTTGCATGACCTAGAAAGTTTGCATTTACGAACTGAAAGTGAGCTACTTGAAATAATTTAGCGTGGCACATAGAATGTATTTGAACAACAAAGATGAGTAAGGGAAATAGCAACATAGAATCCGTCCTGTAGAACCTGTACTCTATTTCCCCTAGGCTTTGACAGCGCCACTAAAGTGCTACAAACCGAACAAGAGTACCTAGCATTCTTTAATATAAGATTCGAAATTCTAATCGTTGCTGCGGAGTCGAGGAAGACAGAGAAGCCTGGAGTAACTTATAGGGGTTGCTGCGATTGATATGGGTGATTGAATGCTGGAAGAGGAGGGCGACGAATCAGTCGACTTGTAGAAGATAGATGTGAACTAGTAGATAATTTAAGCAGTGAGAATATATGGAGATGAACAGGTGAATGCCTACCTATGTGTTTATTTCCTTGCAGTTATGTACTCTGTCAGCTCCCCAGTAAGAAATAAATTACGTCTATTCTTACCGTTGCTCATTTGTTATACTTTGTTCTGTCAGAATCTGTTAATATTGGTTTGTTATTGGAGTGTGTTGTTTAGCAGATCGAACATAACTATCGCCAAATGCATCCCAATAGTTACAATTCCGTTTTGTTAGACACCATGTGTCTAAGACTATATCAAACGATATATTATTTTCACATTCTTTTCTCCTTTTCGTTTCTTTGCTAGAAGACGTTAAGAGTGACATGAGGGAGATTTGGCTTTTAATTTTAGTAGGAAGAACAAAAGCATGTCGAAGTATAAATCGAGTGTACTTCTGTGATTAACAATTAATTATATATCCCTACTGTAGAACACGGTGACCTACAATGTTTCACACTGCCTACTTCTAGTTGAGAAATCGAAAAATTATAAGCTTTGTTGCTGTTTTTTTTGCTAATCTTCGTAATGTTTTTAGTAACAATTGTTTCCACGATAAAGCAAGCGTAAATAGACAGGCCAATTTCGTTGATATTTTCATTGACGCACATTCATTAATGCCAGTGTTGTGTTCTTGTGTTTACTATCTTTGCTGCTAGTATTATTACTGTTGCTTTTGTCATTGATGTTACGGTTATTATAGATTTGGTTGCTGTTATTGTTGTCTCCGACGCTATTAAGAAAACTACAACTATTGGTGTTCATGCTGCAGAATTTGTATTTATTGCTGCTCTTTTATGTTCATTTTGTTTATTTACTGATTTTATTACTGTTTCTCATTCTACAGACCTCTTGTGTTGTCGTCCTCGTGGTTGTCGTCAGAGTTGTAGCTGTTATTGTTGTCGCAATATTTCTTATTGTTCTCTCTAATGCTGCTTCTATTGTCAATTCTTATTCTTACTGTTTATATTGTTGCAGTTAATGTTGTCAATGTTGTGCTGCTACTGTTATCCACTCTCTTATATCTCATTGTTTCAGTTACATCGACAACAGAAACTATTGTTCTGATTGGCTCTGCTATTGATTTTTATGTTAATGTCTCTTTAAAAAATGCTGCCGTTATTTTAGTGTTTGTCTTGATTTTTGTTGCCACTCTTTTAGTTCCTGTAGTGCTTTGATGTTCTTTGGATTGCTGATACGATTTTGGCTGATACAGCTGCGAGAAGTTTACTTCAATTTACTTGTTATCCCTGACTTTCTTGATGCTACTATAGCTGCTGTTGCAGGAATTGTAAAATATGTTAAAGATTAACTCTTTATAAACCACTGTTCCTATTTTCTTGCTCGCACACTGTATTATTTTTTGAGATTGACACATAAACGCATATATATATATGCGTGTGTGTGTGTATGTACGTACGCATATGTATTCGTGTGTAGTTAGCATACACTCATATATCTATATCTCTCTCTCTCTGTATATATATCTATATATATATATATATATATATATATATATATATATATATATATATGCGTATGTGTGTGTATGTTTTTTATGTATATGTACATACGTGTATGGATGTATATGCCTATATATTTATGAATATTTTGCATACACACATAAAACAGTTTTATTCGAAAGGAAATTATAAATAGAGATCCAAGAGAGTTTTCTGATGATGTCATAGTTCTGTTGAATATAATCTAGTGTTTTGGCAGAAACACATAGAAATTCAGGAAATTCTAGCATAATAATTATAATATTTTGAAAAAATATTCCTTCACTTCATATAAATGAAAATACTGGATGTCCATTTCTAATTCAAACATTCCTATACTTTCACATTAACTGCTTGAATTGTCCCATTAGCGCAGGATTACACTGTTCATGCAGACTGCTTGGATGTATACCAGAGAGACATATGGACACATTTCATGCTATATAGATGTATTCAATTACTCACGCGATTTCGCTTCTCCAAATCGGAGACAGAAATATCTATTCATATAAAAGAAAATCCTATCAGAATTATTTTCTTTTTTGGATATTTGTTGGATCGAGGGGTGAAAGGTAGACTGTTTATAAAAACACCGAGCTAAGATGAGCTTGAAATGATGTTTTTCAAGAACATGTTTTACTTCGTATATACATTTATTTTTTTCTACTAATAAAGAGAAAGCAGATGGCTTAGTAAACATGGATGTGTTCAATTATTAGATATTTCTACGATTCATTTAACTCTTCAGCCTACGTAACTGTAAATAGGAAATCGGAGAATAGGAAATCTCTTCGTTATAAGTATGGCATCACTAAAATTGTCGATGTTGTTATTGTTGCTGCTGTTGGTGATGTTTATGTTATTGATATATTCCCGTTGCTATTGTGATAGTGCTGTTGATGGTTGCGTACCATGAAATAAATTCTAATCTGACAGACTTATGATCCAAACTATTTCAGTCATACCATTTGGTATTTTGTTTTGCAGTCATAATCTATCTAGGAACATTAACCAATGAACACTTCATTGATTTCTCCACGGTGATGTGTAATCTTAAAGTTCTAGAAGGTTAAGGAAATGCATAAAAGCTCCCACTGTTGTAGCTGTTGTTGCTTAGCTTCAGACCATCCCTGTTAGAAGAGATATATACTAAAAGGCGTTCCTGCCGTGACTCTTTCGATTATTTGGTTATCTGCTTATGGTATACTTTCCATTGTTTTCTTTATTTCATAAGGATGTTAAAGTATGATTCAAGAGATATTTCTTTTCTATTTCTACTTCACTGAACGTAAATGAGTTTTTTTTTTCAACCATAGAGGTGTGTACTTTATACACGTTTCGTGGATAGAGATAATCTATAGCAATTTACCTAAAACTTGCTCACGATAAGCGTCGCAAAGACGTACATTTAGGTAAAATAACAGTCATAAATTATATTAACGAAGTATCCTCCGGATTCATAAGTAAACGTGTTTATCACAAATGCAAATGTTACTCTTTCTCCGTAATAGCTAAATAACTTGCCTCTCCATCCATCTCATACATCTACCTTAGCATAGATGGAACTCATATACCTACGTTAGCGCCACACGCCTAATCGGTCACGAAACATTATACTCACTATCAGTTCTTAAATGTAACCTTCTGTGAATCCTATCCCGGTTAATTTTCCCCAGCGACATATAACTACATCTCTAATTAAACAATAAATAAATGAATGGTATCACACTGGAAATTCTCCGCTTCTACTTAGACTATATCTTATTAAAACAAGTATCAACCAACACTGCTAAATCTTATGGTCGTATACAATATAACATTATTAGTGTTCAAAACTATTAATTTTATTTTGTTTCACAAGATGTTTCTGTATTTTCATTCGCTGAAGTAGAAAACATAATGCATTAGCTAGCAAGAGCTAAACCTCTATAAATATTAAAAAGGCAAACTAGATACGATATTGTTATGGCAACGGTAGATGTGATAGCGGCATTCTCATATATGAAGGAATAATTTTAAGAATTTCACACAAGAGATCCTGTAGAGCAAATGATAAATGCCGTTATAATATCAGATCCATATTGCAATATATCATGCTATCTTAGCGTGTTTCATATCCACTTGTTCAAAAATATATGGAGATGCAATAATATTTAAATCTACTTCAAGAAACTTATTGGTTTTTAGTTGTTTAGCCGACTTAAGATCTGTTGTGAATCACTGGTGTATTTTAGAAATAGTAAACCTATGATCATACTACCCAACTATGGAAAATGTGTCATCATAAATATGCATTTGTCTTCAACAATCAACTTAGCAAGCAGAGTCATGTCAGAACGATAATTGTTATTTTACCAAATTCAGATAAAATCCTGAGGTATGTGCAACGGGAATTAAGAAAGAAATTATTTGCAGTTAGCACAAGGCAATACCGATTATAGTCAACTATGCCAGTTCTTGTTAAGTATAATGCTTATAAACATCGAAAGTAATATGGAACTGACAAATAATAACATGCAACAGTGACACTGCCATATCTATCTATCTATCTATCTGTCTGTCTATCTATCTATCTATCTATCTATCTGTCTGTCTGCCTGTCTTTCTGTCTGTCTGTCTCTCTCTCTCTGTCTCTCTCTCTCTCTCTGTCTATCCGTCTGTCTGTCTATCTATCTATCCATCTATCTATTTGTCTCTGTCTGTCTGCCTTTCTCTCTCCCTCACTCCCTCTCTCCTTCTTTCACAGTCTCTCTCCCTCTCGTTTTATATATGTGTGTGTGTTTGTTTTTGTATGTCAATGTGAGTGTGCAGATCTATTTTTATCTTTTTAATCATTTAACATGATTCAATCATTTCACTAAGGCCATGGTGAGGGACAAACATAGACAAAAAGACACACACACACACGCACGCAAACACGCACACTCACAAACACAAACATGCACGCACACGTAGATACATATACACATACACACATACATATAAATTTATATATATATATATATATATATATATATATATATGACAGGCTTCTTTCTACCAAATCCACTCACAAGGCTTTGGTCGGCTTCAGGCAACATAGAAAGCACTTGCCCAAGGTGCCACGTAGGGGGACTGACGCCGGAACCATGTCGTTGGGAAGCGAGCTTCTTACCACACAGCCACGCCTGCACCTATACGTGTATATTTGTATGCATGTCTGTCTGTATGTATGTATGTATGTACGTATGTATGTATGTATGTTTGTATGTATGCATATGTGTGTGTGTGCGTATGTGTCTGTTTGTGTGAGTGCATTCAGGCATGCATAACACATACATGCATACATATGAGTATCCACAATACATATATGTGTGTATGTGTGTGTGAATGTATGTATGTGTGTGTGAATGTATGTGTGTGTGTGTGTGTGTGTGTGTGTGTGTGTGTGTGTGTGTGTGTGTAATCAGAATAGTAGCAAATATGATGGTAAAAATCTCGCAGAACAGGCACTGACGCTGTGAGTTCTTTCACTAGTTGTTGAATCACAATTTCGAAATATTTCGACATTATTATTCAAGTTAGCAGTCTTAGAAACGTAAGCTACTAAGGTATAAACGAGTAAACAGGATAAACGGACAAGAACAGAAGATAAGAGAAGTACAGCAAAAGAAAATACGAGGTCTGCAGACTGAACGAGGAATAAAAACGCGGTGTGAGAAGAGGAGGAACATGTAAGTGAAACTGACATTTAAACAAAGTAAAAAACAGAAAGAAACAAAATAGAATATACTGTTTGTAGACCAAATGGTAAGTAATGACCGGCGTTCAAGAGAACGAAGAAAAAATACTAAGTGGGAAAAAGATATAATTAGAATGTATTTCAAAGTAGCGACGAAATCAAGAGTTGTGTACAAGTAAGGACAATAGGAAAGACTAGCGTTTGAAAAACCATTTTTTAGAGAAAGAGTGAGGCAGAAACAAAGAGTAGAGAGAGAGAGAGAGAGAGAGAGAGAGAGAGAGAGAGAGAGAGAGAGAGAGAGAGAGACAGACAGACAGACAGACAGACAGACAGACAGACAGACAGACAGACAGAGACAGAGATAACATCAATATGAAATGCGTGTGGAATTTGTGAATTGTTAAACAATTAAATTACTCCTCAATAAATTACAGAGGTGATCTGCAAAACTAGTAGTGAATGAGTTTAGTAAAGATTTCCGCTTGAATTCCAAATAGTTGTATTCTTGAGATTGTTAATTTTCAACGTATGCACAAACATTACGTTTACAAATATAGATTCTTTTCTCTGATTCTAGAGATACGTTTGCAACTGATTTTAACGTATATGCTGCATATATTTTGCATAACCTGTAGTCCTCTATAAACAATGTTTAGTTGAATATAGATGATATAATTTATGAATATTGATAAAGATGAAATGCTTTACATCGATAAAATAAAGTCTTCATACATTGAAAGTCTCTATAATGTGTTCAATTAAGTTTATAAGAAAAATATGAATTTGAAATTCAAAATAGCACAAGGGCTCTATAGTGCTGATACATGAATGCATGTATGTATGTATGTATGTATGTATGTATATATGTATGTATGTATCTTCAGTAGTTAATAATTTAAATTCTTACTCCCAAGAAACAGCTGTTTTCTAAAAATGATACAAACCTCCATCTTTGAAATATAGATAACGAAATCAATGTTACATTTTAAACTTGAGAAACGACTTTCATTATTTTACTGTTCCACTTACAAAGTGTATTTTAATGTGCGAACCAGTTGGTTGATTTTTGTTTCAGAAAATCCAAGCTTATCATGACTGACAGTTAGACATTCACTTACAAAATCAAGTGCTCCAATTATTATTGGCTCAAATGTAAATTTGCAATCCGGATAGAGAAGCTGCAGGTTTCAAAGTAGTTGTGCATGATTATCATCTTCTTCTTTGATTTTTTTAAGAGATATTCATATCAGCATGATAGCTGATCTCTATGACGGTTCGTACTTTTTCTTATCTGTCCCAAACAAGATATCCGGCATGTTATGTTTACACTTGACATGTTTTGATAGGAATATTCCAGCAGTATTCATTTTGCTGGTATTTGTGTGTCCATTCAATAACAGTAGGGTTCTCTATATTTATTCCACGACAGTCTTTTTTTCAGAACGGCATGGTTTGATTTTTTTGCAACAACGTCATAGCCTTCGAAGTGTGATGTGATATACCGATCACGAATCCGAGAGAGGCTTCACTTCATATCAATGTTACTACCTTCTTCACGTTTACGAGAATCACACCAATGCATGTTTTGTATTGGTATGCTGATCGCTTCACCTTCAGGTCTTCTTTGAGGTATGCTGATTTGTGGTCTTATGGGTGATCACCAAGAAGAGAGTACTTCCTAAGGAGCTCACTTCCAGCACGGCGGATATTGTTTGCTTCACTTTTTCAGAACTAAGTTAATGTATTTACTTTTGCTGCTGCTGTTTAGTAAATGCTGTTGAAAGAGACCATACGAAATTGACAGGCTGTCTGCACTGACCGCAAGCTCCTACCACCTTTATCTTTTCTTAGGTAGAACCTGTCGGGATCACTATTCTTGTGGATATTTCCTATTGATGTTAGAACCTTGTGAGTTGTAATGTCTATGGAATACATTTCTTCTATAGACTATTCAAGTATCCCAAATGTTAGAATCAGCACTGGTACTGCAAATGCATTATGGGATGTTGTGTTGTAAGAAGAGAGTTCGGACTGCCACATTTTTCATAGTCTGGTGTAATATCCTTGGCCACTCTATCGTTATTCACAGTACTTTGGTATGATATACTTTCATCAATGCCAAAGTACTTGTAGCATTCTTTACGTGGGACAGGAGAGATAGTTGTCATTAGAGCGGCCATGCTTACACTGTAAAGCTAGAAAGAAAAATTATGCGATCGGACTCATACTTCGATCAAGTGACCACATTAGTACTATCTATAAGCACGCATGTGCAGAAGGCAATGTGATAATAATAAAGATATGTCATGGCCAAAGCGCGGATAACTCTTGACTACCCTTCGTGTACATGTGTGCGTGTGCGTGCGCGTATGCATGTGTGTGTGTGTGTGTGTGTGTGTGTGTGTGTGTGTGTGTGTGTATATACATATGCATACATTTGAAATTTCTGAGAAATACTTAATACAATTTTGAAGGGTATGGGTGATTGTTTAAAAAATTTTGTTTTTTAAAAAATGTTATAAAATCTTTTATCAGGATGTTACTAACCTGTTTTGGGAAGAATTCTTTTCCTCGTATATGAGCGCTTTCGATTAATCTTTTCAAACACACACACACACACACTCGCATATATATATATATATATATATATATATATATATGAAGATATATAATCAACTCCTCTAGAAATCCAAATATACCAGTACTATTCGGGCAAATCCTTCATGAAATTATAGCATGGAAATTATAGCATTTTCTTGTCACAATGAATTACTTCAGCTTGGATGAGAGATGAATTTCAAAAACAACATGATAAACAGTGTGTTTTGCATTTTGTATATATTCGGTATTTCCTTTAAGTAATGTACCACTTGTTGTTTGTTGCGATAAGAACTTCCGTCATACTCAACAAGACAGATTAAATATCTTTGTAAATATATTCTAATTTTGGAGTGCATTGACATGTAGTTGAACCCAATAGGCAACATGGTGACACTTGTACATGGTAACTGAGAATATGTGATGTTAACTATCACCGCTTTTATCATATGACGAATGTAAAATTTCGATATTTTGGGCGATACATGTTGAAACTGACAAAGTTATAAAAGCAAGTCTTTCGGATGTTGTAATCAAAGACAAAGAACCCAAGCTGTTCACAGTTATGTACATCTATAATACTTCCTAGTAAATCGCTTGCTAGTACGTTGGAAGATGATCAAAATGCGAGCATCTTTGAAATTCAATAGAGAAAATATCAAATATGAGATCACAAAAGGTATCAATTATAACATGTGGTGGATATGACGAAAAACATGACGAAAAATTTCAAGGCCATACTACTGTTTATATAATTGTACATACGAAATGAAGGCTATCCCTGTTCAGTACAAGAAACCTATAAGCTCTAAATCTACTTGGGTATTGCGTCTTATACGGTATAAGATCAATGAAATAGCGTCCAATACTATTAAGGTTATTATTACAAAAAACACCGTAATTTAAATAATCTGCACAACGAGGCAAAGAAAAGATGACCCTCCGTTGTTTATTTCGATGGGTAGTCCCGCTGCTCGATTTACAGAACAGCCACCAAAATGAAGTATTGTGTAAGTGGTTAAGAGCTCAATTGTATTCCTGAATAATTTTAATCAGATTCAGGATTAATGACAGGGCCGACCCTTTTTAATTGCAGCCCACATACCAATCCATCATGACCATCTAAATTCACTCAAAGAATTTCAATCGAACCAAATTTACAGAAAGCCCATCGTCTTAGGTGCCACACAATGTGATCGAAACTTTTTCTTCAGATCCAAGCAGATATTTATGAGTCCACAAATCACCATAGCAAATGCATCTCATACACTCGGATGGCATCAGCATAGACACACGTATAGCCGATGCGACAATGACATTGATTTATTGTCTTGACGCCGTGTCTGTAAAAATATTTTTAAAAATTTAAGAGCTTAAACTGTTGCTAGTTCCAACACAGCTACATAATATTTTTTACCAATCGTGTGTGTGTGTGTGTATGTATATATATATATTTCCCTTCTTGTTGAATCCAATTTCTTGAATTATCTATTCACACACGACGGATGTCCTAACGCAAACCTGGGAGTACGTAAAATACAACCATATGCGTTGCTTGAAGTGGTAGCACATCTCTTCCTTGTTCTTGAGTAAAAATAGATTTAATTTTTGTTACTCTTTATTGACATTTGAATTGGATAATTAAAAATTTCAAATTGTAATGCTTTTCATTTTTTAAAAGAGAAGAAAATCCTGCAAAGACTTGCAAAAATATTTATGAAGTTTATGGTGATGATCCTGTAGGTGAATCAAATGTCGAAGGTGGTTTGCAAAATTTTAAGCTGGAGAGTTTAAATTGGAAGACCTTCGAAACTGGATGAAGATGTCTTGAAGGCAAAACTCGAAGTACACGCGAATATAACGACTAGAGATCTTGCAGAGGAGTTGGAGGTTTCTGAATGTACAGCTCATGCATAATTAGGGAAGCTAGGATACATTTCTCGCTATAATGTATGGGTCATTCAAAAAGTCTCATAAAAAATTGCTTGGACCGGTATTCAAACGAAATGAAAGCATGTTTTTTTTTTACTCACCTTGCGACTGGAGATGAAAATGGATTATGTACGAAAACATAGCGCGAAAAAGATCTTGGAGTTTGTGTAAGGAACCCCCCAAAACAGCAACCAAAGACGAAAATCCGTGCCAAAACGGTATGCTTTGAGTTTGGTGGGATTATAAAAGCATTACTTATTATGAGCTTCACCCTTAAAACCAGACCGTTAATTTTGATGTGCACTTGTAATGAGCTGACTAATTGGAACCAAAAAAAAAAAATAATAATCAAAGAATTGATGCCGGAGATTGGGGTAGTGTTCCAACAAGTCAGTGCCCGATCACATGTGTCTTTAGCTACCGGAACAAAGTTACATGAATTTGGTAAAGATCTCTTACACCATCCACCATACTCTTCTGATATTGCCCCATCTGCCTACCACTTATTTTTCTCTTCACAAAACTGATTGCAAGGAAAAAACATTTAACTATTTAGATAATAGTTAAATGCACCTAGATAACTTCTCTCTTCAAAATCAATCAAATTTTATTCCGATAGAAAATTTAGATTTCCTGATAGATGAGCATTAATAATATTGGAAATTATTTCATTGAATAAAATTTCTCGAACGGTCAATTATTTTTATCCCGTTTTGCATATAAAAAAACAATCGGAACTTTCAGTACAACCTAATATATAAAAGTTTGATAAGTTTGTTTAAAAAACTGCTTCATGTTCCTCTATCAGTTTTGTACAATAGTGATCAAACACCCATTATCCCATTAACTATTTAATTCCTTTTCCATTTCTGCACAAGGTAGTGATGGTAATAAAAAGATTTTATTCTCGGGCTTAGCTGTAGATAATAACAGATAAGAATGTTGTTACAAATGAAATCTCCTTATTACTTATCTCATTATTAAAAGAATCATGCGAACAAAATATAAACTAGAGTAAATACAAAATATAAACTGGTGTAAAATATAAACTAGAGTAAATACACAACAGGAAAAATCAAACATATTAGCTTACTTGTTCGAAGATTTCTTAATACAATATTTGCATGCGTGTCGGATGCCTTCAGGAAACAGTGATGGACAAAGTCATCTCTTATGGATAAAAGATAATATATCCATATGCAAGCAACAAATGCAAACTAACACACATATATTTATACACACTCGCACACTCAAACACCCGCATGCATGTATACTCATTCACACATACCAATATCTAAATATTATTACATTCATTTTTTCCTGATTCTGTGGCAGATGGTGCCATGTTACGGCACCACCTTAAATGCTGTAAGCGAAGATATCGACCCCAATATGTATTTATACATCTATACATACATAAATGTATACATACATGCTTGCGTACCAGCTTACATACATATATACATACATACATACATACATACAGACAGACAGACAGACAGACAGACACACACACAAACATACATACATACATACATATATATATATATATATATATATATATATATATATATATATATATATATATATATATATATATATATATATATATATATATATATATATACAATTATATATATATATATATATATATATATATATACATACATACATACATAAATATATATATATCAAAATATGTATATGTACATATATATGTTGTTGTTGTTGTTGGCACTCCGTCGCTTACGACGTCGAGTCTAAAAAGAAAAACAATTCTTATCATAAATGGCACATTAGGTATGATAAAAAATATTCAGACAAATGCATAACAAAAACACCAGGTTTATATATAATAAGTATATATAACACACAGGAAATTGCACAACTAGGCACCACATCCTACGTAAAACACTTTCAATACAGTAACAATAAGAGCATCACAACAAACCACAGCACATAACAAGGCACACAGTGCTGCGCTCGGTAGTGCATTTCAAGTATGTGATAAGAATAAGACTACTTACTAATAATAATAATAATAATAATAATAATAATAATAATAATAATAATAATAATAATAATAATGTCAACAGCTTGTTATTCATGAATGACCTCAAGCTTTATGGTAAAGAGGAATCGCAAGTCAGTTCCCTCGTTGATACGATCTATACTCTCCCTGCTTAAACCAGAATGGTGTTTGAACTGAAAAAGTGTATTAGTCGTGAAGAGAGGCAAAGTTAAATGTATGGACGGGCTAGTGATACCATCGGGGGTGGTTATGAAGCAAATAGAAGAGTTGGGCTATAAGTACTTGCGGATATTGGAAATGGATAAATTAATAGAGAAAGAAATGACAGAAAAAATTAAGGTGGAGTACTTGCACAGACTGAGACTGATTCTTAAGTCGAAATTAAACGGACGGAATTACATTGAAGTCATCAACACCTGGGCGATTCCATCCCTGAGATATGGAGCAGGGGTAATCGCATGGGCAGTATACAGAAGGACTAGGACGTTACTAACTAGATATGAGTCACTCCACCCAAAAAGTGACACAGACAGACTTATGTACCAAGAAAAAGCGTGGAAAGAGGACTGATTGGATGCGAACACAGCATTAAAGTAGCAAGAAACAACATAGCATGGTATGTGAAAAATGCCACAGAACCGTTATTATTGGAAGTAAGAGGGTCAGGCTTGTGTAGGATGTATGATTGTAAAGGTAAAGCATTGTACATGCACATAAGAATGAATAAAAGTAAAAATGGGTGGATAAAGCAAGGAATGCATGGCAATTTCATGTGGATGTTGAAGATAAGATATACAGAGAAAAAATGATGGCTGTGGATAACTAAATGTGATTTAAACCGGAAACGGGATCTCTAATCTGTGCTGCTCAAGAGCAAGCACTTAGACCGAATTACATCAAATACAGTACATACGACACATCAGAAAGAGATAATTGCAGAAAGAATATCAGAGACGTCATGACAATATAGCAACAATTGCCCAATGGACAATTTGCAACAAGTATCGACTTGACAGAATAAAAAAATGGTAAGAACATAAACGCGAAGGTTTCATCGGAAATGATAATGCAAAGATCCTGCGGGATTTTATGTTTCAGTGCAACCATGCGATAGAGAATAGGAATTAGATATAGTATTAATGGAGAAAGAAAGCAAACAATGCTGGATCATAGATGTAGCATGTCCAGCTGACAATAAGGTATGCGATAAGGAAGTAAGAAATATCGATAGGTATGACATGTTAGCTTGTGTGGTTAAGTTGTTGTGGTCGCTGAAAAAGGTGGTAGTAGTAACAAAAACTGTTGGATCTCTGGGGACAATCGATAACAATCTTGTGAAGTATATGGAACAAATAGTGGCTGCAATAAGTGTCACCTCGTACCGTACCAATATTTCTTTTCACCTAAAGGTGAATTCTCACTAAATTCTCGAAATTCAACGACGTGTGACTTGTAAGTATCTTTTCGCAACCCAAACGTGATTGCCATAGAATAGAAGCTATCAGCGCTGTGAAACCATACTTTGGTAATAGTTGCAGAAGCATTGTAATAATTTTCAGTGAATATACGTTGCAACACGTTTCTTGTATGAGACAAAGGCCATTAAAATCTCAGATATAACGTATCTTGTTTTCGAATTTTTTGAATTGTTTCATGCCTTCTGATTTATGGTGCATTGTGCTTAAAACATATACTCATGCATGTATACATACAGTTAGGTCAGAAACCAGCATAGTGACAAGACCTTGGATTCAGTAGAAATTAATATATGTGTGTGTGTGTGTGTGTGTGTGTGTGCGTGTGTGTTTATATAGACAGCATGAATATTTATATATATATATATATATATATATATATATATATATATATATATATATATATATATATATATATATATATATATATATATATGTATATATATATATTAACAACAATATTAATATATAAACATAAATGCACATGCACACACATCTGTATCTCTGTCCCCCTCTCTCTCCCTCTCTCACCCTCTCTCTCTCTGTATATATGTATATTGTATTCTGTCATTTTACTGTATACTTATGTGTGTGTACGTGTATACATACATGTAAATATGTATATCTTTGTGCATATATGTACATAATCATTTATTACATTTCTTTATATAAGTCCTCACCCTGCTTACACTGAAAAGAATGCCTTTTCTATTCATGAAAAACGTATTAGTAAAATTTGAAGATAAGCACAGATTTTAGTTCCGGTTGAGAAGTTCAGTTATCAAAGCTGACACGAATGGGTGTTATTGTTGCATAGGACCAAAGACGTCCAACTGAACAGTACAACAGAAACACAATACAGAAAGAATATGGTAAGAAAGATATCGGTTTCTGGATGGAAAAAGACTGTTGATAACATTGTTCCTAGCTACTTAAGCGTGTCCAGGAGAAAAATCTGAGACACGTTGCACTGGTAAATCGGCTAGTGTATTATATAATATCAGAAGAAGAAGAAGAAGAAGAAGAAGAAGAAGAAGAAGAAGAAGAAGAAGAAGAAGAAGAAGAAGAAGAAGAAGAAGAAGAAGAAGAAGAAGAAGAAGAAGAAGAAGAAGAAGAAGAAGAAGAAGAAGAAGAAGAAGA